>NC_056702.1:7640499-7912999 GCF_018831695.1 Puntigrus tetrazona | reverse complement strand
ATATATATATATATATATATATATATATATATATATATATATATAATTTTTTATATTTGAAGTGTCAAAGTGTTTATAGAATGGACTTTCAATAGAGGGACATTTCATTTGTGTTTTAAAGATGAACATACTGTAAATCTTTTGGATTTTTGAACGATGATAGGATTTTTATTTCAGGTATAAGTGTATCACTATAAGTGTATTTTTAATGCGTATATAATTTCTTTTTCCACAAAAAGCTAAACGCATCAGCCGGAAGTGCAAACTTGCTGACATCTGTTTGATTGAGATTTATTTGAAATACCGCTTTATGGATTTTTACAAATCGGACGAACAAATAATATTTAATTTTTCTTCCTAAAAGTTCAGTCCTCTTGATGTTAGGGAGTGGGCCCAGATCCCTCCATATTATGATTCATAGCTTGTGCCTGAGTGCTAATGAAACGATTAATTCTAACTTGTAATAGAGTTAATGAATCAATGCTGTAATTAGGAACTCCACTTAAGCCAGTTCAGCCTCTAAGGTACCTGGAACAGCATCTCCTCCCAGAAGTGTGTTGAGCCGATCACATTTGCAAGCGCTTTGCTTCTCATTAAAAGTAAGACTATGCTCATAGATCTTTCAATCGGAAGTTTAGCTGCAGTTTTGAATGATTATTCTAGAGACGCCTGTTGGGATGCTGCTTTTTATCGGCATCGTCCTCAATTACAGAATTGGTCACATTCGTTTTTGACTGAACTGTGGCTTTGTCCCAAATGATGTCCTTCAGGTGCTCGAATCCATTCTTTAAGTGACGTTTAGTTGAGATATCTGTAACATCTGTTACAGCTACATCTGTAATAGTGAATTTTTTTTACAAATAATGACAAAGAAAGAATAAGTAACACATTGAATTCAATAAATAGCCCACAACGTAATAGTCAGTTTTGCTAATGTAGGCCTGTTACTGTATTTTGGGCCATCAGTATAGCAGAGTGTTTCCTGTTTTGGGTTTGGTGCATTCACTGAAAACATCAGAATGTGTCCTTTTGCTGCAAATTTTAGCACCATCTATGTTTAAAATGGACCCGAAGTGTAGCTGGTCACTGCGTTTCCTCCATGTCTTGACTTTTCTGAGCTGTGAGCTTTCTCGCTTCCACCTCCACATAATTAAGCACATCTAATATGTATTGAAACAGTGGCTCTGAAAAACTGTCAGCTCAAATATGTGTGAAAATTTCTATGTGTGCCCTCCCGGCCCTTAATAGTGGTGTTACCTGCAGAGATGCTGTGAGTCTGTGGGCTGGAGCTGACACTATGAACTGGCTCCAGTTACAGAGAGGGAAAAAGAGACGCCCGCCTGCATCGCACATAACGAGACAGCTCCCTGTTAATGAGACACAGATCTGCTTAATGAGCTCTACCGTAGAGACTCTCATGCACTTTTTTTTCTCTATCTATCTATCTATAACTCCCTACATCTCAATCTGTCTCATGCTTTCTCTCTCCCACGTGTATTTTTTTTTTTTTTTTCTTGCTCGCTCATGCTTCTGTGGTATAATGATGACAGAAACTCTTTTGTGATTTTATATAAATATACATCATTCTATTACATAAATGCTCCCAGAAGGAAATACTTTTTAGAAAGAGTAAACCCTGTAGTTCTTATCCCACCCCTTTTGATACTGGAAAAAAAGTTCCTTTCTAAAACTTTTTATCCTTGTGTTTATATGCATTTATGTTTATATGTGTATAAGTGTATGTGTATATATATATATATATATATATGTATGTGTGTGTGTGTGTGTGTGTGTATGTATGTATATATATTTATTTATTTTGCGTATGATGAACCAAAGTTATTAAATTGTATCTTTTTCTTTTTTTTTCAAACTAGCTGCAGTTTTGTAGTTATCTTTTGCTGGATTAAGATCTGCAATTTACCTTTTTTGTTTTCTTCTGCATTACAAACACAGAAACACACGCACACTTTAACTGTCCGAAGACATCAACAGCCACCAGCAGTCCAGCGGATTATTGTGTTTCTTGAAATATCGGGACAACACTTAGTTAATACATCTGATCTTATTAAAAATGCACATTTATGTGTTATTATGGGTTGCATTTGAGTGTGTTGAACTCTTGATAACCCGATCACAGTATTATATGCGCAGTATTTCACAATGTTTGAACATGCCCTAAATATTAAATGCATATTATACAGTGATGAAGGGGTGAGAGCTAAAAAATGTTACACTTCACAAATAAGGGACACTCTAATGCATGTGTATATTTATAAATACATAGTCAATATACACAGTGCACACTCGTTTATTATGTAAACAAAAACTTGTGATTACCGGTAATCAAGATTATTCTTTTGACAGCACTACTATTAGTTAAGAACTTAATGTCGTTTTCTGTATGTTTTTTTCTTTTTTTATGTTGCGTGTAACATTTGAATGATGCAAAATGGCTTTTAAAGCCTTGTTTACTTAAAAAAAAAAAAATGAATACACAAAAACAGTATCACTCAAATACTTCTGGATTTCGCCATCAGTTCTAGGATAGACAACCAAAGCCTGTTTGTAACAGAACAGAGCAGAATTTTTGATCATAACATTCATTTTAGACAGAATCTGCAGTAATTCTCCCAAAAATTAAAATTGCTGTAATTTGTTCGCTCTCAGATCATTTGACTGCTTTTCGACAAAGTGGTGAACAATTACCAAACAATGCTTACTTAAACTTTGTAGCTATTAAAAATGACCGTACTGAAACATTAAGCCTCAACCAAACTAAATGCGGTGACATTTTCCAATGACTCACTCCTTAAATGTGGTCTCTTCGTCGCAGCTCTTCTTGCCTTAAGAGGCTCGGCTCATCTTCTGAGGTCAAAGGCTGTGACCTTAATGAGGGACATTGATTATGTGCGCCCACGAGTGGAGGTATTAAGAGATGCTGTGGATGATCGAGTCCGTCGCTAAATCACGGCAGAGTCTCTGCTCGTGGTGATTAGACGGTGGTCAAGGTTGATCCTCCTACACGTTCTCAGCGTACCATGAATATTCATACGCAGGGCCCACACACCGTTTTCCATTATGCACTAATTACCTGCACACAAATCCTTCTTTGTCTCAGCCGTACATAAACACACTTTTCTTGCCGTTACATATTAAGTATCTCCTTGAAGATCAGCGACAAGTTCAGAGAGTAAAAAAGAGGGACGCTCTCGCTGCATGCGTTGCACTATAATGAAATGATCTTTTAGCCCCATTTGCATGATGTTTCGTGAAAACTTTCATGAAATTCGTGGCGAAGACGGAAGTGTAGACCGAGGACAAGAAAGATCACCTTGTTTGATATTCCCGGGAGCCTCTTTATGTGTGTGGAAAGATGTTGAGACTCGTTTAAGTTGGATCGTGAGCAATGTGTAATGGTTTAGATTAGCCCCGCCTTCCCCTTCTCTTCTCAGGTCTGGAGATTAATGAAACGTCTTATGAGACATGCAATTTGTCTCTGTCTGTTATCTCCCTCCCGACTGCCCAGGAGCTACTTTTTTAAATATCAGCAGAGAATGAAGGAGGGAGTAAAAGAGAGAGAAATATCTAAAGATGATGAGTTTTTCATCTTTAAGCATTACTCTTCTCACTCAGGATTGACACGGGCACCCAGACGGTTAATGCCGTTCTGGAGTTCTCGGTGACCTCCTGCAAAAACCCCCTGAAGACTCGGATGGTTTTTTTAACATACGAGCTGGTTATCCTTTGAATCCACTGAAATCCTTTTTAAATATTAAAGCCCAGTTTAAATTAATGAATTATGGGAACCTAGAGCATGAATGAATGTGTGACACAGAAGAAAAGTCGTTAGAACTATAGCCTGATAGAAAAGGGGGAAAAAAAAGAACTAGTCCGTGAGGACTATTTTTTGAATATGTTTTGTAATAATAGATGTTGAGCAGGTGCTCCGTGGATCGAATAATTTTTTTTTTTTTATCACATTATATTTACAATGTAATATGATTCTAGCATGCAAAATATCATTCTAAAAATGTAAATGACATTTTCATTTATTGAATTAATTTTATTTAACTATGTGACCTTACTGTAGGTCATTGGTGGAATTTTTACATGTAAATGTATTTCACACAAAAAGTATGATATTATTTTTTAATGAGACCCACATTATTTTGGCCTGTTCCTATGGGTTCTATTCTCTAGTTATCAGTATCAGGCATTGAGAGCTAATATTGGTGGAACCTCTTCTCATCAACATTACAAATTCTCTGTCTTCATCACCATCCTTCCCATTTTCTGCATCTGTGCTTTAAACAGTGTGAGTGAATATGTTGTATATGCTCTGATGATCCTTTGTGTCATGGAACGACTGTAGTCAAAGATTTCAAGTTGTATGCAAGTAAACAATTATATATATATATCTCCATCCTTGCTTTAGTTGTGGTGCCAGTGAAGGATGTCCGTTATCACACCATATCTTTAATTTGATGGTATCTGGAGGGTTTGAGGTTTAGACAGCACCTGCTGCTTGTATCCATTATGCTAGCCTGCTGTTTGATAAATGCCTCGCCAATGTCTGCAATTAATTTAGGTTTCCTCTTCAGCATTGTCACGGCAACAGGAGGATTTCTCATTAGTCTCGAAGAAGGTTGGTGTATGTGATAACTTTAAGTGTTCTCTCCCAACAGGTTTCCTCTCTCGGCTTTACAGTCTCAAATTGTTTCTAAAATGAACATTGTTATGCAACCAAACCATATGGCACCCATGGTGACTGCTCCTTCCAAAACATCACTTTAAACTCATGGCAGCTATTGCTTCTTCCTTTCACATGTTCAGTGTAATTACATTTAAGAGTTGTTAACTATAAGTGTTATTTGCCTGAAATTTTCTTTTAATTTTTTTTTAGCTAAACAATCCATCCCTTAACAAGTTAGTCAATGTTAGTGAATTTAGAAGTAACTGGTTTTAAAGATAATACAATCTTTTGATTTAAGTAAAACCTCTTGGAACCTCAACTTGGATTTGTGACAAGGTTTGAATTGGGCATGTCTTTGAGAACTGATTGCTTTTTTTGTGTTTTGTAGTTTTTTTTAGACTGCATGTTAAATGTTGCAAAATAGATGGAGTGTGTCTCCATCTGCAAAACTCTTGGACTTGGACTTCCTGTCATTGCGTAGCTGGAGTGCTGCAGTACTGCTGCTGTTTTAGACTGGCAGCTAAGAGTTTGTCTATTTTATATCTCCACTGTGCTTTCACGGACAATTAGCCATCCAGATAAAGAACAGGACACACACTGACACGTTTGACTGTGGCGGTGTTGATATCAACACTAAAGTGTATTTTTTTGAAGTGTGTGTTTGAAAGTGATTTTTATAGTCATTGTCAGTGCATAGGCGTATAGGACCCCTGTCCTCTGTATTTCTGTTTCTTTTGCTTTGCCTCATAAGGCAGAGATGTCCTGAGGGCTCAAAAAACCATCCTACCTCACTGTACTCACGTACAAACTTCTTTACAACCAAGTGCAGACGTGCCTCAAAGATACTTCAAGTGTACAATACTACATTAAACTTTGTTACCCACATTTGAAAGCGTTCTTTAAAATGCAACAAAAAAATCAAATGCTCTGGAATAGCCGTATGGCGTATAGGCAGTAGCTCAACATCTAATGTGCATATTTTGTCTTTTGTGTAGTGGATGAGTCTGAACTGAGAAGAAAGATCTCTGAAGAGCTGCAGAAGGGCCTGGAGGAAGAGAGGAGAAAGGCAAAGGAGGAGCTCAACCAGTGGTGACTATCCATGCATACATTTATACTGTTCTTACATACATTATACAAACAGTCACCAAACACCTCAGATGAGTTCCTCCTGTTTGTTATTGGTGTCCCTAAATCACACATATCTCTGTCTGGAGAATTAGTTCACATGAGACTCAGCGAAGAGCTACCATGTTCAAGGCACAGAAAGGTATTAAGGACGTTGTTAAAATAGTCCATATGACCTCAGTGATTCAAACTTATTTTTTTTTTTAGCTACGAGAATACAAAGAAAAACTAAATAAGTAGTTGTATTGCTTTAGGATTTCATCAAATTGTCTTAATTTGGCCTCTGAAGATGAATGAAGGTGTTACGGGTTTGGAATGAGGTTTTTGGGTGAACTATCCCTTTAAGTAGTCAGAAAACACTTTGGCCATGGTGCAAACAATTACCATAAGTGTATGAAATTGTCAGAGGAAATTGTCACTTTTTCAATTAATTTTCGAGTACAGAATTCATTCAAGTAACAATGGATTTTTTTAAATACTTGAAAATTGAAAAAGCTACATTATATCACAGCGTGTTACCTCCTATGTTTTAACATAAGGGCTTTTCATGAACTTTTGCCACAGCTTGGGTCAAATTTATGAGTTGAGGTACAGACTCGTGTTTAATTCAGAAAAAACACAGAGAAGCTGTGTGCCTTAATGAGATTTTTGTCTCATCAACAGTCAAACTGGGACACAGACCTGTCAGTGCTTTGTCTGGATCCACTTGCCTCCTTTCCTGGGCACATCACGCTCACTTTTTCCCTATTTCTTTCTTTTTTTGTGAAAGCAATTAATCATGCATGAAAGTGTGGGAGCGGGAGTCAGGGTGGAGTTAATTTCTTCATATGTGATGATCTATTAGCTTCCACCGGTGAGGGCTTAGTCTTTCCATTTTTGTCCTGTTTTCTGTCTTCAAGTAGGTGGCTGTACCGTGACGTTCATTTGGCCTTTAATATCTCCGCATCATGTACGGTCATCATTTTCCAAACCTTTTAGTTGAACCGCCACACTTTACTCATATAAAGTGCAAGTTCTTTAAGTACTCACTCCATTTTATTCATCTAAGGCTTGTGATGGATGTGTCAGCGTTGAGTTTCACGTTCTTGTCATCCCGAGTACCTCTTACACTGTTATTCTCAACAAGGCCAACACTCTGACCTGCAGAAATTGCTATTGACAGGAAGTTTATTTTCTGTCGGCCATAAAAGTAAATTTAAGGGCAGGGTGTGTTGTTTTACAGCATTGTTGTTGAGGCAACTGAGGCAAAGTGCTCCATCCCATCGCCCCGGCAGCACCATTAAGGGAAAGTAGGGGCTTTATTGACCATGATGTCATGCTTGGAAAGACAGAATCAATATTGTCCTTAATGTTGTCTTCCATTTAGCTTTCTCCAACTCCCATTTCTTCTTTCATTCCTTTTTCTGTCTTCTCTAGAATGTGTTGTGTTTTAAAAGTCCCCTTATGAGATCGTAGGATTGAATTGAATGTAATTAGCCTCTGGCTTTGGGTTTGAAGACCTTATAGCGCCAATCTTCAACCTTACCTTCAGGTGGACCATAGTTTGTGTGCTTTCGTATTTTTTAGTTTATATTTTATTTCAGAACTTAATTAAGATTTGTTTTATTTCATGAAACGTTCTTGGCTCTCAGGTGAGCTGTTCCAAAATGACAGTAAAAAAACATGCACAGATCGGCATGCGGTGTTCAGATGCCATTAGAGGAACAGAATTCCTGAGCTGAATGTAGTGGTAGATTTGCCAGACACTGCCAACTTAATTTAGCAGTGACCTTTAATCCAGCTGGCTTCAGGGAGGTGGGCGGTTCATTGAAGACGCATATAAAGTGTGATATATGTACAGTACCCATTCCTCTTAATTTCTGCTTTAATTCTTTATAGCTCCTTCGCTAGTGTGTATGCTTATCTGTTTGGCTTTTGGATAGGGTAGGGTCAGTAGTGGTGCCCTTACAAGACGGTGGCATTTCTGATTAACCGTATACACGTTCTTACACACATCAGTATCCATTTGCTTAAACTTAGTTCTGAAAGTATAAATGATGGAGGAACGCATTTATCGGGCAGTATCTGTTGTGTATTGCTAGAAGTGTGCTTCATGATGCAAAATGTATTTTTTGTGTGTGTGTGTGTGTGTGGAACAGTTTGTTTTTGTTTGAGAGTGTGAAAATATGCTAAACATAAGAGGTTAAGTATCAGAAAACTACATATTTTCAAAATTGTTTAGTGGGCGGGTTGCCTGAACGACTGCAGCTATAGATGGAGCGGAAAAGAACGTAGGGGTCTCGAGTTGTGTTTTTTAAAAGTTAAACTGTTTCTTAAGTTTTTAAAAATGCAGCACATAGGGTGCAAGATGCTTAGAAAAACAGTGTGCATTGTGACTTAACAGCCAGGTCTGCCTGTCTGTCTCTCTGTCTCTCTGTCTGTCTGCCTGTCTGCCTGCCTTTCTGCCTGTCTGCCTTTCTGCCTTTCTGCCTTTCTGCCTGTCTGCCTGTCTGTCGCTGTAGCAGTCAGTGGATATAGCTGTATAAGGGATAAATGTAGATTAAACCTCTCAGAGAGGTTCTTTTTTCGTTTTCTAGCTTTTATAAACTGAAAATGAACAAATCTATATAAAATCTAGATGAGTTCAGTATGAAATGTTTGCTCAAAATTGCTTGTTTATGTGTGTGTGGGTAAACAGCAGAAGGTGTGTGTGTGTGTTTCCTGCAGAGGCCTGTGTGTATGAGCTTCTTTGCGGCCCTTTCTAATGAGAGATTTGCGGCAGGCACTGAAGCAGAACCGTTCTGCAGATCAAAAGCGCAGACTGGGCTTGGCTGACCTGCACAATGCTGCATCAGCAGAAAGACTCTCATCCACACGGAGACTCGCTGAAGATTACACGCAGTCCTCAGGGACACAGACAGATAGAAGGGGGCATCTTAGGGCACGAACCCATTCTCACCACCCCTGACCTCACCTCAAACAACTGCCTCTGCTCATTACTTCTATCTTGCTTGCTTTATGGTTGTATGTATGTATGTATGTTTTATTTATCAATTTTTTTTTTTAATTTAGTCACAATTTATCTAGTTTATTGAATGATTTGTATGTAGCCATTCATTATTTCAGTTATTTAGACATTTATATATTCGTATTTATTTTAGACATATGTATTTGTTTTAAAGATATTTATATATTTAGCTATTTACTTGTTTTAATGATTCACTTATTTAACTATATACATAATTATTTAGCCATGTATTTTAGACATTTATTCATTAAGATATCATTTTTTCTTTTTAGGTATTTGTTTAACTATTATTAGTTTTTTTAGATTTGTATTTCTTTCAGTAGTTATTTATTTAATTAACTATGTTAATTATTTATTAAACTATTGAGATAATCATTTATTTATATAACCAGGGAGTGCAAGTTTTTATTTTATTCATTTATATAACCAGGGAGTGCAAGTTTTATTTACTTACTTTTCTCAAAAGTATATTTTAAGTCTATTGTAACTGCAGTAAAATGTTGGTGAACTTCAGAACCCGATCAGTTCGATTTTTGAAATGTCAATATTATAAGTGAACATTTTATTAGTGACTGTTCCTTATGTAAAGCTATTGTAATGACCTGGAATATAGCACATATAGACCACTTTTATGGTGATTTTTAGTTATTATGGAGCCCTCATATTGAAAAGACTGGCCAAAGATATCCTTCAAAAATTGCCTTTTTGTGTTTCACAGAAGAAAGAAAGTCCTAGCATGAATTTGAGCGCCTGATGATAGAATTTTCATTTTTGGCGGAACTATCCCTTTAACATATGCATATTAATATATGCAGTAGTGCATGCATGAGGATACAGGCCCACATGTTAAATTCACTCATTGTCACAATCCAGCCTGGAGCTCCTGCACACTATCATTTCACAGCTGAAATGCAGGCGTATGTTTCCTCTCCCCAGAGGCATGCTGGGTGCTTGTGTGTTTATTTTCATTTGATCCATGTCACTGTGTGACTTAATCACCCTTTGCTTTATTTATTCCTCGCTTTTCTTCAGAACGAGTAGCTTTTCATATCCGTTGAAAGTGTTCTAACAATAATCGTAATTTTACAAAAAGTTCCTGTACTGGATCCATCCGAATCCACGGCTGAAGCTCCACTGCTGGCCAAGACAAATTATGTAATTAAAGCTGCAGGCGCGCGGCTTTACGTTTATTCATTATTTGACAATTACGGCATCATCAACCGCCAAGTGAGAACCGTAAAGGAACAACCACGCGACCAGCAGCCAGGGAGGGGGGCGCAGGAGGGTCATGAAATATTCAAACCCTGCATTCTTGCACATTATTTTGCTTCATTAATAATGCATGGCTCCTTTAAATGCTATCGCAGAGGGAAACATTCTATAACTTTTGTACAGGCGTGTCAGAATTCGTTTTGTCTGGAATAAGCGGTGTATTAAATTGCGGGAGAGAGCCAGCAGATGGTGGGATAGCGGAGGGCAGGTGTACGGAGGTATGCGGCTTTAAAAAATGGTAAATTATACTGGTCCCTTACGTACCAAGGCAAGTCTCTGTACAGCTGTTGATATTCAGACCTGTTCTGAGATGAGACTCGAGACGGCATGGATACCTTGTTACATTAAATAGCCATAGGACTGTGAAGGATAGCCGGATAGTTCAGGTACTGTCCTGCTGACATTATCAAAGCATAGTTTATTTATTGCGATGGAGAGAGTGAGATAGGTTCCTGAAATATAGCTTGAATTATTTAGAAACTTTTTGCTGTGCCGTTGTTTGATTTTAAGGTCATGTTTTGTGAATGGTCCATTTCATTGGAAGCCGCTCAGTATTTGAGAGTTTAAAGGGCGGTACAACTCATTACCTTCAGCCTTGATTAACAAATCTTTGTCTGTGTTATTCTCTTCTTGTCATGAAATAATGATATTGCTAAAGAAAGAGTAGGATTTTCGTGTGCTTTAAATATAATGCACACTGACTTCACAAAGTTTTCATCAAAAGCATATTTGAACGCTTTCCACATATAAACAGTGATTAATTTGCGCATATTTAGATGTTACTAGATGCATTTAGGAAGGATATTGTAGTGTTATTTTGAAAGTATGGTGATTTGTGGTGCACATAGATATTATAATCGCTGCATATTCGTTTTTTGGCGCTTGTTTTTTGAGTTGAACATAATGGCCTGTGTTTTTTGTGCCCTGGAAACGACACTATTGTGCTCACTTGACGCTTTTGGCCTATTTTTAGTCCTGGAAGATGGCGTAAACACACAATACCAGAGAGGGAAGTAATGATGGATGTGTTGTGCTGATATGTGTCCAGTTCAGTAGACTGAAACTGGACATGGCTAGAGTCGCTCACACTTTTCTCAGGAGAACAGAATGCTCAATGATGTGTGTGCTCACAAACACAGGAACACAACAGGACGACACCAACTATTCATTTTTATTTATGTCTTTGCTCATTCTTGTTTGGTTGCAAGTCAAATCATCAATGCTAAACTAACACATTAATCATAAATCAGAGTCTGCTGTTGCTGCTGTGGGTAAAAAGATAAAGAGAACATCAAAATGCAGAAAGACACCAATAAATAAACCAGAGAGAGAAAATTATAATCTCATCATCTTTTATTCTAATTAGTATTATTATTAATATTGTTATTATTTTGGCATTCATCAAAACTTATAAATGAGGTAAATGGGTTGAATAATAAAAAAGAGAAACTGAAGTTTATTATTATCAAATTAATCATGAATTGTCTATCACAAAAAAGCTAAATATTAAATTAGATTTTTTTTTTTTAAATCTCTATTTAGACAGATTTTTTTTAAGATATTATATATAAAATACATTATTTAGTGTTCTTTTTAGGTTGATCATCAATATTTTCTGAAGATTAAGCACTTTCGCTTTCTGTGTGTATATGTTTTGGGGTTTTATTTTATTGTTGGTTTTGATGCATTGTGTTCCCTCAGTATTTTTGTATTTTTATATATTTTTGTACAATTTTGTATGTTTGTATTGCTCAAACTTTTTTATTGAACTTTGAGCATGCATTCTGAAATCGCACACACTTGTTTGTGTTTGTTTCGGCAGCGTTATAATTATACCCTCCCTATTGCCCTTTTCGGCTTCTTTGGTTTCTTTTTTTACGTGACTGCTGTTTGATTGAAAACACAGCATACAGATTACAGTTTGTATCTTGCCGGAGTTTACTTTACAAATCAAACCTCCTGCTTGATGGTGCAGCTGAGGTTGCTAGGCAACTGTGAGAGCCGGGTGACAGCTCATAAAGTCTCTCAACATTCCAGCTCAAAATTCCAAATAGCTCCACAGGATTATCTCAAAAACATCAAAGAATTATTACCACCACACACCTATTAGAAACTTCAAATGAGGCAACATATTCAAAATCTCATTTGAGATATGAGCTTTTTTTTTTTTTTTTTCCTCTTTGAGGCTGGTGGGGTTTTTTTTTTTTTTTTTTTTTAAATAACCGTATTCTTCCCAAACCGTGATTCAAGGCATTTGAGATGTGTGGCCTAGTACAGAAAAACTTTCTTAATCTTATTTTTGAGATTTGTACAAACCAAGTTACGTTTTCACTTAAAAAGTTTAATCTAGAGAAATTAATCTCACTCATTTATTTAAAAAGTTTAATATTAAAATGAATATTAACTAATTAAAGCTGAACAGTGACATGTAGCCTTCAATTTTTTTTAATTACATTATTGGCATAGTCTTCAGTGCATGATTATTAGACATAATGCATTAATAGTGATTCAGTGCAGTCTGAGTTTGACTGGGATGCAGGCCTGCAATTAAAATTAGCTGTATGGTTTTTCTTTTTTTTTTTTTTTTTTTTTTTCAGGCTAATGTTCATTTTTGATTGTAGAAGGCTTATTAAAGCTCTTAAAATGATCCAGCCAAGAACATTGAGTGCTTTTTCTTTTTTTGTAACAATATTGTTGTTTAATTTATTGTTAGCAAAAAAAAAACAGACAGTGGCAGCTCTATTAGACTGCATTTACACTTAACGCCTAATGATCCAATGTTTGTACTGTTTTTGCTGGTTTTGTCCTGACAGTTTGGATATAATTATCTGTGTTTGAATTAATGCAGAGTTTTGACCGTTCAACCTTCATTCAGAAACAGCCATGTTTGAATTCTGGAAGATTAGTTTCACAAATTTAACTTAACGTAACTAACTTAAATATAAAATAATATTTGAAGTACTGGAAGTTTTGGTATTCCCAATGTTTTAGATGTTGTCAAACAAATGACTTCATTTTAAATACATTAGCTGTAGAATGCTTTGAATGGCGTTAATGTTGACCAAAGGTCTGAAGTTTTCTGTATTCTGTTCTGCTTTACATTTAGGCTGGAAAAGGAAAAGTCCCAGGCTCATGTTGAGGCCCAGGCAGAAGCCCAAGCCCAGGTGAAAGACGAGGTGAGCAGGATCCTTGCATTGGAGAAAGAGCAGAGCATCCAGAAAGCCATACTGAGAGAAAAAATCAGCGCTGAGGATGAAAGACTGCAAGCTCAGATATATGTGAGTACATTTTCAAATACACAACTGCATGAGTTTGTCTGTGTTGTAAACAGCTAAGCACTTAGGCTTTGTTCACATGAATTAGATTTCTAAATCTTTAGGTCTATACCACAAATGATGAAATATGATTTCTTTGTTTAAACAGTGATGTCAATATCCGGTCCATCTACATTGGTTGCTGTATTGATGATTCAAGTGCCAAGTGACATAAGAGAGCAACAGTAATGTCATATAGTTGTTTTGCTGTTCAGTCTACAAAAGGCATTTGAGTCAGCCATGCCAAAAAATGTAGATACATTTAATGTCATTTAATGTAAATTTAGCTTGGCCACTGATTTTCATCCTGGCACCGAGAGCAATGTGTTTTTGATCATGTTTGCTTTATTTCACACTGCATTGACAATATAGCAGCCTCTAGAAAGTCATTCTTCCCAAGTAAGCAAACAGACATTAAAGTCAGATCACTACAGTATGGAGATGAATTACTAAATTCATTCAATCCCATAATTCCAGAAGATAGAATTTTTAAAGTACTTTTCAGAAACTTTTCATTTTTAAAAAATGTATACCCTAGAACTTGTTTGTTAGTTTTTCAAGACTTTTCTACATATTTCCGATCTCTCACATGTCCATGCATTTAATGTTTATGAGAATCCTGGTTCATAATAATGACAGTTGTCATAAACAAATTAAAACAAGATACGGAAGTGTTAGCTTTTTATCGGTTCTAGCTTATATTAAAGCTTATCTGTCTTATTTTAGTGTATCGTGATTTACTTACAGAAGAGGGCAGTGTGAACATTTATCAAAACATCTCCTTTTGTGTTCATTTGATATGAGGTGGAGTAAATGATGAAAATTCATTCTGAGTGAACTGTTCCTTTAAAACATACTCTGAGTGCCATCTTTTCTGCCTGAACTGGGCAGCTGTAATCAGGTTGTGACTTGGTCGTGACCTTATTCCACTTATCTAACTCATTCACGCACAAAAAATCGTTACGTGTTACACATGCATAGAGAAAAGTGCATGAACACCTTTATTGATGAACTTTAAATCTTCTGTGCCAATCCAAAAGGAATAAAAGTGTGCACACATGCCAGAGTAAGGTCATTTTATTTGCAGGCGGCTAAATTGCCCTTGTAAACACATTGTAAGACGAGGGGCCCCTCCATTGGTTTTGACAGGGCACAGATTATTTGAGCATGAAGTAAAAAAAAAAAGAGGTTCCCCGGAGAACTGGAGCTGTTTACAAACGTATGGTATTGATTACATAGCTCATTTCACACCGTCATCTCTGTAATAGAAAAATGAATCATTTTTGGGATGAGGGTGAGATGTGCTGTAATTCACGGCTGGAAGGAAGGTGTGTGTGTGTGTGTGTGTGAGAGAGAGAGAGAGAGAGAATTGGGAAAGCGTTATTGGGAACGATGGGTAAATCTAAACAATGTGAGGAGGGGGCGGCTTGGGGTGCTTTGTGTGCAGAAATGTTTTTCATTTCAGCATTTGCTCTTTGAAAGACTTTAGACCACGTCTAGATTTTAAACAGACAAACTGTAGCTGAAATAAACACAGATATGGATCCCAGCAGAACAAAGAAACAATCCATTCTAATTCAATCCCTACCCACTGCAATACAGCATAATACACACGAAATCGCCAGCAGTTGTGACTCAGACCAATAATGAAGCATACTCGAGTAACAAATTGCTGGTTTATGAGTGTTACTCAATATTATGGGTTTATCAAGAGTCAGACTGTCAGATGTGGAAGCTCTGCTGCGTCCTTCAGCTCATTGTGAGGTTAATATCTTACTATCTGTCCGTCTGTCAGATATGGATTACACATTATTTTGCGTTTAATGAATGAATTCATGTGATTTTTAATTCAAAATATTATATAATTAATTATTTACTTATCAGTTTACAAGACATCAAACGGAATAGAATGACAGCGCTTGAATGATCTTTTAGTTTTTAGAATAATTAAAATGTCACGTATCTAGTTTGTAGGCTGATAGTTGGAGTTTTAATATGATATTAAAGGAGCAGTTCACCCAAAAATGAAAATTGTCATCATTTACTCACCATCAAATAGCTCCAAATCTGTATGAATTTCTTTGTTTGGCAAACACAAACTAAGATATTTTGAAGATGGTTTGTAACCAGGCTGTTTTGGGTCACCATTGACTTCCATAGTAGGAAAAATAAATACTATGGAAGTCAGTGGTGAGACAAAACAGCCTGGTTACAGACTTTCTCAATTTAAATGAATTTTAATTTTTGGGTGAATTATTCCATTAAAATTCTAGTTTATAAGACTTCTGCTGCTGCTTACCCAGACAACCATGCTCTAATATTAAACAAATATTGCTAATAGATTATCCAGGCAACCTATGGTTACATTCATATCAGTCAGATTTTTTTCCTGTGAAAACCAATGTTTCTTGACCAAACTAAGCTTAATTGCGGACCATTGTGGATATTCAGTCTGACTATGCAAGACTTCTTAGGATCTGTAAAGTGTTGCACATTAACCGTTGAAGTCAGTGGAGGGTCGATCATATATTGTGATTTTTATTTATTTATTTTTTTAATTGTGTGACTTTTTGTGTTTTGCACGTTTCACTGCTCGTCAAGCATTCAGGAAATGGGCATGTAGGTGTAAATAAATATGGATCAATAAGAAGAGCTAGACATGTCTTGGGATATCTTATCCGTTCAGTAAGAAATGAACACATAGACACATTCTCTCACACACACATTCGCGCACACACACATACATGGTGGAAAATTAGTTGGACAGGTTCTTGTCTTTTTCTCTTAACAGAAAATTTTCACTCACAGACATCATCACACACATTTCATCCCTCTCAATTTTGAGTTCTTCTTTGAGCGGAGCTTCTTTAATAGAATTTGAAGGGTTATCGCCAGATTCATGCCGCTTTTTCTCATGTAATCATCTTTTCTGACAGTGCTATCATAAAACTCTTTTCTTTTTATTTCTTTTTTCTCCTTGAAATGATTTTTTCCTTGTGGAAGGCTGAAGACTTACCTGCCACACTTTCATTGTAATCTCTCGGTTTTCAACTGCAAATGGGAATTTCTCGGCCTTCGCACTTGTTGTTTTTCCCATCTGACTATTTTTGTTTTCACGCTACAGCTAGATGTCTTTTGCTCAGCAGCATGTGTAGGTCAATCATTTTTGCATGTAAACGACCTCATTGCTGAATTAAAAAATTGATTCCCACATCAGCAAAGTGAGAATATGTTTAATAAACATGACACATGCGCAATATATAGTGAGTTGATCAATACGTTATTCTTTTATCACAAAGTAATGTTCAACCTGTTAGTAATTGGAAATTGAAATGAGTTTAAATTGCCTCCAAAACATCAATAAGTGTTTGAAAGTCCTTGCTGGGGTAGTACATGGTTCTGCTGCTCTCAGCACACTTTGAATAGATGGACCTTTCAAAGATGATTTGTTAAGTCCTTTGTCCTAGCTCCTTCCTCTGAGCGCCTTTCTGCCTGACTGCAAGGCGTTCAATCATTAAACATCAATCAGGCTTTTGAAATGCGTTCTTACTCCGAGTAAGAGCCGCAGTGCCACACTTCAGGGTTTCTGCAGTTTGCTTTACAAATGCATTAGCCAGGCGGTGTACACGCTCACTCATGGGACATTTACACGGGCCACTGGGTTCTTGCGGTATTAGTCGTGTTCTCTTGGGTTCGAGCCGTCTAAGCAGAGAGAGGTCGTATGGACGGCAGGATCTCCTCGACTGTGTCTTTAGAACTCTGTTTTTCCCTAAACATCTTGATGGTTTGATTTTGAATCTTAATTGCAATTTGTATTTAAATGTGGACGGAGAAAAAAAAAATCGATATCTGTGTGTCTTTATGTATGTTTGTATATTTGTCTTGAATTTACAGTGTTTTGTATAATTACATAGTTTACTTATACACTACGTTTCTTATGTTTACCATGGCTAAAAGTATTATGTCTTAATATTTTACAATATTACTGTTTTAAAATGAAAATAACTCTCTAAGAAAACAGCATTTATTTGAAATTAATATTTTGTAATTTTTTTTGTGAAATTATTTCTATTTATTTATTGCCACTTTTCCTCAAATAAATGAAGTGAGAAGTCTTAATATTTTTGTACTCTTTTATATGTATATAAAAGCGTTACTGCTGTTACTTTCATATTCGTAATTGACTAAACTCTGTTTTAGAAACAAATCTAATGCTAAAGTCTATTGGAAACTTAATTGTGTATGCAGTCATCACAAAGTTGTGTAATTTTACTCAAGACAGGGTTTTAAAGATGTATTTTTGGCAACCAAATAAATACCAAATTTCCAGGACTGGCTTCTCAGAGACGACTGGAGTCTAATTCCTGAGAAACACAGCTTGTATTTCAAAGGTTGCGAACTATTAAGCTGACCAGTGCTGCTCTATGAGCATTTTATTTTTCCTCTCCTCGTTCAAGGAGATATCGATCCCACTCTCATCAGAATTCACACCATGCTCCGGTCTTCAGCCGCTGTTTGTCACGTACAATAGCTGAGTGCTGAGTGCTAGCGCCGGCTGCATTCTCCGGGAACAGACTTCGCACGCCCAAATTAGCCTCTCCAATTATCTCACCCAAGCCAAGAGCTCTAAGGTCGCTGTCCTTCTTCTCAAACAGAGCACTGACTCTACCTGAAACCATGAATCATTTTCCTCCAAGCCCACCAGCTTAGTAACAAATCTCTGTTTTCTTCAACCGAAAGACCCTGACTTTTGCTAGCTTTTAAAAGTGCTTGTAGTGTACACTTATGCGGTAAGCCATCTTGTTTTTTACTTCTGGATTTTTGTTAGTCAGCTTGTTTGGCGGACGCAAGAATGAATGTTATTTGACACTTATAATCGCTTGCGTTTTCTTCGACTTTCAACAAGAGTGTCATTTTCCCATAGACCTGTTGATTATATCGAACTTGCTCATTTTAGGTGCATTGCAATGACATTTAATGATTTCCAAGTTTTCGTGGATGTCTTCGACCATACATGCTGTCACCGATTCTAGACATTAATAAACTCGTCAAGTCTGGTAGTGTTTGGGTTTCACTGACTCTGGCCCTCCAGCGATCTTTCAGGACAGCCAATCAATCACAACGCATATCATTTCATTCAGACACTGGCAAACCCTGGGGCAAACATTTCAATCAAACGCATAGTCATCAATCTCCAACCCAGTGACCGATGCAACTTATTTCGATGGCTGGCGACATGATTTGTTGAGACAAAAGAACAGACGGTCTTGCAAAAGCTCCTGAAATGTGTGCCTAAGAACGAATAAAATCCCTGACATTTTCTCACCCTGCAAATCACCAGGGATCACCCGAAAGCGTTTATCTGTTTGTGCAAAGCTCTCGTCTCTCAAACATCGTGCCAAAATATTCATCGCTTGTTTAGCACTTAACTAATGCTTAAGCCACAGTAAAAACAATTATCATTTCAAAGAAAGAAATAAAATTTGTTTGTGCTCTCAGTATATGTTCCTTTTTACAATGAACTTAATGGTTTGAATACTTTTTGAATGGTTCCATTCACTATTAATCATTATACATTTATTCATTTTATTGATTTTTTCTAATACATTTTTAGACTCCTGAATTGAGTCTTCATTTCTTGTTCTCGATTTTAATAATTTATGTAACTGCACTTTTAGCGAAACTGTATTACTTCAATATCAGCTTGAACTATGGCTGAACTTTTTTTTTTTTAAAGCTTTCCCCCTTCTGATCTCAAATCGAGTTTTCTGCTTCTACAATCAGCTCTACCTATTAGAGTCTGCAGATGTTTTTATTTGATGGTTGGATGGTCCGCAGACGCCACTTCAGTTAAGCTTGTATTTCTAGAGTACAAATGTTTCCCTCCCCAACCTCTCGCTCTCTCTCTTTTTTCCTTCCTCTCTTCTTTTCGGTGGCCTTCAAATAGCGTCAGCCATAGTAAGCGTCCCCCTTGCAAATCTGCGTGCTTCAAACGCTGCTACATTTTAGATACAGCTGACTGGCCCTGACTGATAATACCCTACAATTTAATTTCCCAGGTATTAAAGAGGACTTGCTGGTTTTTGAATTGGATGTACTAGTAGGTGGTATTTGGGGAGGGGAAAAAAAAATGTTTTCCCCCTCTTTACCTTGCTCGAGAGGTCTGAGAAATGAGTTTTCTTCATCTTTAGTCTTAAGTGGGAGGAAAAAACAGTTTGTGTGTGTGTGTGTGTGTGTGTGTGTGTGTGTGTGTGTGTGTGTGTGTGTGTGTGTGTGTGTGTGTGATCTGCAGTATAAATAGAGATTGTTAGAGATTGAGATGTTAGTATTCATACAGGTTGGGGATTCTTGTAAGTTTACTTGCCTCAAGTTCACTTTACTTAAGATTTTCAACCAGTTTAATCGATAGATGTTTACAAATATTTCACGAGACAAAATGACTTGCACTATCCTGTTTAAAAGTTGGCGTAACCTTGTTTTTTAATCTTGTTTTGCCTACTTGAGCATTAGTGAGTGTTTGCAGCCTTTTTGATGCTGTAAAAGTCTCTTAGTTGTCCTGGGTTGATCTTAACATCACATAACCACTGTAGGGTTTAATTAAAACATGCTGCAAAACCAAAGAACTTCAGAGGCATTTTTGTTAATGCAAATAGTGGGCAGATTTACTGCTCTGGACAAACTACAGACTCTTGAATGTCTACACAGTCTTAAGGCTATGTTAGCTTATGCAGAATATAATTTAAAGAAATCATGTAGTTAAGCTCTTTTATTAAATCATTTATTTACTTTTTATATACGTTATCTTAAACCTTTTGGCGTCTGAGGTGATTTTGGGGTCCTTGAGATGTTTTGACATGCCCTGATACATGCAATTGGCGACCATTTTTTTTTGTGTGTGTGTGTTCAGAACACATTGTGCTACAATAATATGTGAGCAAGATGGATGTACATGTTTGCATAAAATAAAAATGTTGCTGAAAGGCCTTAAAACCCAGACTGCAGAGTTCTGAATGAAAAGTAATCAGTCTTGTAGGTTAAATTATTTAATAAAAAATTGTTAAAATCATCCTGCTTACCCATTCACAGAAAACAATATGTTGACAATAATCAGCTGATTTAATAATATTTAAATTGTAAAATAATAAATATTTCATTTCCTTAATTTAGTACCAGTTACCTGCTTTGTTTTAAGTTCTCATTAATGTATTTTTTAATTTATTTAATTTCATTATTTGGAAAAAGCTGGCTGTGTGATTAGCATGTAGCACGTTTCCCTCAACACCATTAAATCAGATAGCTTTTGTAATGGCAGTAAATGCAAACTAAGATCTATGTGCCAACAGTGGATGCAATTTGTGACTCTGCAAAATGATGTTGTGCCAATGCAGTGAGGTAGGCTTGCGTATTTTTTGGGATTTATGGTAATCCAGGACTAACCGTGTATGTTGAGCATGTGAATGTGTGGGTGTTTGGATGGCTGGTTTCAGTTTCAGTAAATTAGGTGTATAACGCACAATCCCGCTTTGTGTGTGTGTGTGTGTGTATGTTTCGGTGTCTGTTTTCCCTCATCTCCTTCTAGGCTTGGGCTCCCTGCTGCTTCCCCCTTGTTCACGGAGTTCTGTAGCCTTTGCTGCCCACATGCAGTGCCAGTGTTCTGAAACTGGCCCTAATTGGCTGGGTCTCTGGTTGGCACCGGTGCCCGGCGCTCACCCCGGCAGCTAATTGGCTCAGCCGGCCGCCCGTTTCCACGAGCTTCGGCCAGGGTTGGATTGATGGATGGCAGCAGGTGTCAGGAAAGCTGCTTTCTGACAGAGCAGCTTGTGAAGTCAATTTACAGCCCAAAAGGCAACAGGAGGGTTTCTGCATGTAGCCGTGCCTCTAGAGACAGAAGGTATTTGAAAACACTGCTATTTTTAGACCTCATTTTAAATCTTGAAACTGACTTTCCTCAGTTATATAAAACGAGGGGGGAAAAAATCTCTTTCTCTGCAAAGGTGGCAGAGCTCCAGAAAGACTGAAATAAGTGGAATATAGCTGTTGTGATCTGGGCTTTCCTTACCCACCGCCCTAATCCTTGATTATCACACTTCATTACGAGCGTAGATTTGCAATTAAATTTCGCCGGAAGCATTGTGAGCAGCACAATGAATAAAGGTGTATTTTGACTTGGTGCTGAGGTGAAGGACGCCGAGTTGGAGAAAAAGAAGAAAAGTGGCATAAAGGCGTAAAGTGAAGAATTATCTGTAGTAGTTCATTTGTTATACACATTTCTGAAATGGTTGTTTCTGATTGGCCAGTTGTAGCATTCTGCGCATAAATTTTTTTTCGAAAGACTGCAGAGCTTTTTTTTTCGCATAATTAAATGATTTAAGTCAAATCGATCTTTCAAGTCTATTTATTTATTCATTTATTTGGTAAGTAGACTTTTAATAAAGAGGATAATGTACAGTCAGACGGTCATTATGGCAAAATAAACCCTTTCAGGGTGATTTAAGACCCCTGCTCCGCCGTCTGGGTTCATTTTGCGATAACGACCGGCCGACTGTACATTATCCCTTCCTAAATTTACATAGTAAACATGATTGAACATGTGTCTTTGGGTGAAAAGGGCTGTACTCGGATGCGAATGGACCAGTTCATGAGGTTTCTCCAGATGGACAAATGCCATAATTAGATTTCCACTAATGCCCATATTGACTTTGGCTTTATTCACCCTTGATTTATTCTTTGTGGACTTGCTGCTACCAGCTGCCTCAGTTTCATTTTGTTTCCATGTCATCTGCATTAGCAAAATAGTAAAAAAACATGTTTTTGCAAATGAAGACAACACTTTCCACAGTGAATTGAGGCACGCTGATAATTGCTGAGAGTGTGGTGAGAGCACAGCCCTGCTGTTTATCTGCCTTTAATTGGGAAGATGCCCAAATGTGAGCACAGAGAGAGCGGCCACGTGGGAGTTACTGTCCTGCCACTGGTCACAGATCCGCGGGAGAATCTTTTAGCACAATCTAAATTCTCACTCCCACTTTTTGTGTGTGTGTAACTCTCAGAATAACCTGGAATAAATTCTGAAATGTTTTTGTTTCTACACGTTTTAGTTGCTGTGTGGTTGCAGAGTTATTTCAAGTTGTCGCTAAGACATTTCTAAAGTGTTTTGTTTAATATAATTTATGTTTAATAAAATGTTTAAAAAATGCATTTTTGTTTACAATATACATTCAAGCAAAAGCTGTTTTTTAGTTAACTTTAATAATAAAAAACCTTTTTTTATTTAATATAAAAGTACATTACATGTAAAATGTATAATAAATTACAATTTATACTTAATGTACGTTATGAGTTATTATTTTAATGCAGTTTTATGGGCATTGTGGTTCAGTTTGCTTTGTTTACAATTGTTTCACAATTTAGTTTACTTTTTGTTTTTGTTTGGTTTGTGCTTTGGTTTTTGTTTTATTTTTCTTTGTGATTTTGTTTTGCTGCCTTTTTTCACCAAGGTTCTTACGAAAGTGACTCAAGTCCCTTTTTTTAAACATTTAAGCAGATTTAAGCAGAAAGATTTCAGATGTCTCTCTGATCATCGCAGGTGATAAAGGAAACAAGACCGGTTATTGTAGACAGAAGTGGTCAAACAAGGCTCACCTTCAACTGCCATGGAAATAAAGTTGACTGGGAGATACCAAGGGCAGCCCTCTTTTACCCAGAAGGCCCCAGAGGACATGAATATGTAAACAGCTCCATCTCGTTACAGTACTGCCTGACTGGGGTCATACACACAAAAGTCATACGGTCATCATCAGCATGAAGTCCAAAGTCAACTGCATGTCTGAAGGGCAGCCACACTTCTCTTTCTTTTTCTCTCAATTATGTATCTCTGGTTTACCTTGACCCTCTCTCTCGCTCTTTGTCTCTCTCTTTCTCTATCCCCTCTTATTTGTTCCCTTATTCCCTTGAGGGAGAACTTTATTCCAAAGGCAATTGTTCTGCCTTTTGGGTCCCTTCGTGTGTCCTCTAGTTAGATATTAGCGAGAAGAACACTCTTTTGTTTTGTCCTGGATCTCCGCTCTATTGTCTACCTCTGCTCCTCTCTGTCTGCAGGGGTGTCTCTCTCCTCTTTATTCGGCTGTTCTCTCTCGGTGGTAATAGATGGCTTAGCCCTCCTTAGAGACTGCTCTCCATGAACGTGACTGATGATTTGATTTCCCCATGGTTTTCCCCATATGGCCTCAGCAGAGATAACACAAGCTGAAAAGTGCTTTAGCCATCAGTTAATACCTCGGGCTGCTGATCAGTCAATTAATCAAACTCTGTGATCGGCTTGGTCCGAGTTTGACCCGTGGACTGACAGCTGGCCTGGCACAGACATGGGCTCGAAACCTCATTTTTGACATTGTAGTCGGTCTGAAAATCAAACGATTAAATAAAATAAAAAATGTACGTTTGTCCTTATGATTTCTTAATATTTCATCATTTAAATTATAAATGTTATTAAATTAATTTAAACTGTATTTAGGGTTTACATAATTGCAAATATTATATAATTCATACACTGTTTTTGAAAGAAGTTTAATGTATATTATAGGCATTTAAAAAAAAAAAAAAAATATATATATATATATATATATATATATATATATATATATATATATATATAAAATATATTTTTTTTTTAACAACAACAAAAAAAATTCAATAATAACACCTTCATCGCATTTTCACCATCCTTCAAGTTTCCATTTTTACATTCATGTAAATAATGAATTTTGATTTGGCTGTTCTTGCTGAAGACACATTATTGAAAAAAAAACATTCATTATAAAATGTATTTTTACATATGAAAATTGGCCTGGATGTGCAGAGAGTGAGAAAAACTATATTTCTCATACAGGCCTTATTAACTCAATGGTGTTAACACAGCAGCTGTCTAGCATTTAATTCTTTTTTTATTTTATTGATTTTTTTTTTCTCAAAGTGGGCCTTTGATTATATTCGGTGATCTGATGGCTTAAGGAAAGGTACTTGCATCAAACAAGAAACAAATATAAATGTGCAGCATTTCTGATTAGAATACACTATTTAAATGACTGTATTCCAAGACCAGACACTAATTTTGATATATCGGTCTATGAGCGTATGGGCTGACTTTGTCAATTCTTATGGATTGGATGGAGATACTTCTTGACAAGTGAACAGAGACACACATGCTTGTGTGTGTTAGGGCACTGGATCGATCGTGGTGTCAGAATACCAAGACATTCGTAGAGTGGGGGTCTTGGATATAGGGCACCAAGTCTGATTGGGAAATCTTTGTATCTGGTCCCTTTAATAGTATAGGACAAGCCTTCTGGTTGACCGCTAATTTGATCTTTGCTCACAGAAAATGAGGCCTGGACTTTGCCAGGACAGTTCATTTTTTTTCCCCTTGTCTCAGTGGAGGACATGTCCAGTCCTACACAGGGGGCCGTCAACTCCTTCTGCCTACGCAAGAATGACCTGTGACCTCTGTTCAGCATCCCTCTCAATTACCCACTGACCCTTCCTGTCATGGCAGCACAGACTGCTGGGTAATACAGCAGCTTCCCAGACACCTCTAAGCAGGATATGATCTCAAGGGGGCAAAGGATCGTCCCGTTGAGAAAAACGGTTCGCTCGAAACCGTATGAAATCTTCCAAGGACTACCTTATTTGCCACGCATAAATCGACCTTGTTAAAGGTACGTGGACGTTTTATCTGCACCGAGTCTCCCGAAACAGTTTGCCGTGGCATTTATCATAATGTTTTTTGGAAGCTTCCAAATTCAAACTCTTTGGTTTTTCTTCCAACTTACACTTTTACGCTCTCTCATTATCGCTTTCATTCCCGTTCTTCTCAGTGCCAATTAGATCTGAACAGGCTGGCTGTGGCCCGACATTTGACCTTCGACCTGTGCCTGCTGGACGGGGTGAACTCTTAAGTTTGTTCTGGCAACTGTGTTCCTTGTGATGGATGCCGGGCCCTGAGTAACTCTGACCTTGTTCGTTTCGGCCGTCGAAGGTCATGGTGAAAGAGACTACGCTTTTAACAAAGAGCTTTGATTTGTCGTCTCGTGTGCGGCTCTCTGCTTGCGAGCGTTTTTTCCGCTTCGTTAAAACCGCGTTCACCTCAGGTCGAGACGAAGGAAGGCACGAACCATCCAGACCCAGGTTGAGGTGCCGAAGCGTCACTGTACTTTGTGTAGGAGAGCGGATGACGAATCAGTCAACGGGACGAGAGTGGAGATACTGTAGAAGCCTGAAAATGGGAAGAACAAGGCCTTTTTAAATATCTCCCTGACGCAGCACATGCTTTTACCTGTTATGTAGGTACATTCCACGCTGGTTCAAACTCTGCAGCACTCGGCTAATTAAAAACATTGCTCTTCTTAATTATTCAGCTGCAGCTAATTGATATTCAGCGAGACACTCTTCCTTCTAAACGACCCGTTTAATTTGACCACGGGGTCTGCTGCGATGATGCCGAAGTCATCCTGCCATTCGAGAGCGGAGATTGTGTGGGAAGAGCTTGCAATTAAAACAAAGGTTTTTTTGACGTAGTATATTGTTCTACTTTTGTTTTTGTTTTTTCTTAGTTTTTTTTCCTTCTACGGGCCGAAGGAAATGCAGCCCATCTGTTGCTTTGGACCGTGTTGAATTCTCACTCACCAGATACACAATGATAAATGTCACTGGGCATCTGTTTTTATTGCTCATTTTACAGAAGATGCCTTTGTTGATAGTGCTGGTTGTGTCTTTAAAAGAATGGCTTAGATTATAGGCAACTTAATGTCTGTCTGTGGCACGCTTGGTGTCTGGCTCATCCATCTATGTGGATAAACGGATGGGAAATGCATTTACAGTTATTGTATTTTTTGTTGAAGGACTTATAGCATTGTGCGTAAACTTGAGATTGATAATAACTCGAATATTCCATTGAATCACGCAGTGAAAGATTTTGTTATAATGGGTGCGAGTGGGCGACAACACGGCACAAAAATCGTCTCGGGGATAGCAGTGTTTTTAATGGGTTGTATAATAAGAAATCAAAATTTCATTGACCTTTTGAAATAACAGTTCATTGTATTCTGAAAGCTTGTACTTTCAGAACTCAAAACTTTCTTCAATGTTTAAATAATAAAAAAATAAACAAAACTTTTTATCGAAACTGAGCTACAAAAACAGCTCGTTCTGAACTACTGACACAAGTCAGATGAGCAAATAGATAATGTTTGGTATTCAAAACCTGGCACAAAGTCACAGAAATAAGAAGTTTCATTTAGATTATTATTCAGACGCTACTACTTCCAGACACCAAAAGGTCTTTAGAAATGATTTCAAACTTTTTGTTGTGTGTGTGTAGCACCTGCTACTCTGCATTTTTTTTTTTTTCCTGAAGAATCATAATGTTGGAAACTTGGCCCAGAATAAAGTCACCAACTGCCAAATGTGATTTCAAAAAAAGGCCAGTAACTTTTAGAAAATATAATATCATTTTGAAAGTAATGGTAAAGATGTCTTCTAATGGATAAAAATTGGGGATGCCAAACAAATCTGAATGATATTTCTTTATGGTCAAATATTTGTTTTGTATATTTTAAAATGTTTTTATTTAAAAAATATAATATAATAATATGTAAGCACTGGTGTGAGAGGCTGTGCTGTATCATGAATAAATCACCCCTAAAGCTGTGATTTTTAAATAATAACAACAACAGAGAATAGCTTATTATCTGCTGCGTCATTTATTTTTTAACACCGTATATGATATTTTGCCACGCGCGTACATCTGCTTCTCTCAGCATAAGAAAACGTCCGTTTTCCGTCTTTTAGTTTTAAAACTGAAGCGTGGCGTAGCTCGAGATTGCAAGTGTCATTACAGTGTAAACTGATGGACATATAGATGCACAAAACCATACCTGAAACAGAATAATATTAAGAGTAATATCCCCTTTCAAACAGACGTGCACACACATCCGCATGAGAAGCTTTTATTAGATTTTATTATTTTGTCCTCAAAATTAAAGATGAAAGGTACAACATAATGCCAGCAGTTTTATGTCATCCATACTCCATTAAATAAATAACAAACGTTTAATTTTGTACATGGAACAGTTTTATGCTGTTTTATTGATTATGTTGTTAAGGGTGGTTGCTAAGGGTGTTGCTAAACGATGCACAGAACCATCCCGGTCCCGTGACCGTTCACCGTTAGCAGGTTTTTTTCAGCTGTGATTTCAGTTTAAACAGATTAAGCGAAACATTCCAACACGCGTTGCTTCGAAGCCCACTTTTCTTCTGACGGGGAGTCACCGGTTTGTTTAAAATAAGAAAAACAATCTTTACGGAGCAGCGGGACTGCAGTTTGCTGTGGGTCTCTCTCTGTCTCTCTCAAGAGAGGTGTGACATCTTGTATGATAAATCACTCTCATTGTCCTCCCTCCCATCCACCCTGTCTCTTGTTCTCAATGTTTGTATTTTCACTTTCACTTCTCAGCCTCCCGTCCTACTCCCTGTTCGTCATTAGCGGGATAATAGCAAGCGATTGGTCATGTGACTCGGGGGCCTTTGTTAGCAGTGTAATGTGATTATATGACCTGCAGGAGTCTGAATGAGTGTGATGTGATGGAAATAATCCTGACAGCCTGTGTGACTGAGCGACGGAGGGCTGCCATATGCCCTCTGTGATGCGTTGAATGAGAGGGAAAATCCCCGCGCGCACATCGGTGGCGGCGCCTCCCTGTTCTTTAATTGCTCATTGGATGCGCTTTCACTGTGTTTACCTACTGGTCTGTGAATGCAGCTGCTCCGTGTGTGTGTGCGTGCGTGCTGAAGGTCAATGGCGCTAGCTGCATTTCTTTCCATAGAAAATTTTAAGCCGTAATGTCTCCTTGACTGATTACCCACAATGCTTCTCGCCCACGCAAGGGCCTCGATTGGCTCGCAGGCTCGAATGTGTCTGTGTGCATGTGTGAGTGCTGGAGGGGAACAGTGCAGAGGTTAAATTTATTCTGCCAGGGGCTTGGTCTGTTTCTGTCGAGGGCTGTGGGTGTTTTTGGGGAGCAGTTCTGTCCGTTTTCGCCGCTGCAAGTGTGGGACTCGATTAAACCGCTTGATTAAACTAAATCGCATTGCTAATAAACCATGTTGTACACACGTGTGTCACGGGCCGCTCTAAACCTACCCAAAATGACCAGCCTTGTTTATTTTCTTAAAACGTGTAATTTGTCTCATTGTGAACAATGTGAAATCAGATCATATCACTAAGGCCTCATAAACTATGTTGGCTAGTAAATAAAGCTTACCAGTAGCCAGATATGTGTTTTGGATTTATTTTAGCAACACATTTGGGCTTCATGCTGTTATCTAATGGCCATCGGCCATTCAAATCTCAGTGGGTAATTGGTAATTTTGTGCGTGTGTAAGAGGCGGTGTGGTTTTCATTGAAGTCATTTTATTTTGAGAATTTTTCTTTTTCATTTTAATGTATTAAAATATAAAAAGGCTGTTTATTTATATATTGCACAAGTTTTAGAACACCGAAGCAACATCTCATTGACATATCGACCAACGCAATATACTAACCCCGGCACAAATTAGCATAGTTGCAAATAAAGAAACCTAGACTAGACCTGGTATTCCAAGTTGTCTTATTTCACAAAGTGATGTTCTTTTGGGATTTAAAATACTTGATGAATACTTGTGGAAAAAAAATCCTGTCCTTTCTACTATATCTTTCCTCCTCATAGCACCAGTAATTGCTGCCATATCAAGCGCAAAATAGTTAAATATAGTAGACACTTTTTTTGGGGGGGTGTTTTTTGGGCGCCAATGCCAGTTGTGAAAGAAAATATTAGCATTGAATTCAGGTTTACTATAAAAAAAAACAACTTTTATTTAGTGCTTAAACTGTATTGATTTTGTTTATTATTTTTATAAAAATTATTAACTGCAGTAATAATACCATTTAATTTTTTTTATAGATACATTTAACAGGTACAAAGCCAAATTTCCAAGTGCTCTCAAGAGAACCAGACCAAAAAAATGTATGTGCACCCTTGGTTATAATGATATCATGTGGTAATGTTGCCTTTCCAGTAACAAAATGAATGAGAATTTAGTGTGTGCGTGTGTGAGAAGATGAAGAAATTTAATTTTCTTTGGGATTATTAACTCCTCTTAGTGACCTAGAAATCGTGTGGCAGACTTACCTGCGAGTTTATACATTTTATATATATATATATATATATATGTATTGAGAGTGGAAGAGAAGTTCATCAGCGGCACAGGCCTCCATGAGCGCTGGAGTTAAGCTCTGATCGAGATTGCTCTGCTCTGATTAGATTTAGATTAGATCAGATTTTCTCAGGTTTAGATTTTAGATGAGATTTGTTATGAAGTGTTTGATAACAGAGAGCAGATCGTGCGGTCTCTGTGTCCCTGCACTACAGTAAACACCCCACTGCTTTACACCGCAGTTTGTGTGTGTGTGTGTGTGTGTGTGTGTGTGTGTGTGTGTGTGTGTCTGCGAGCTTCAGCCTTTGAATACTGAATGTAATTATAGGAACTTCATCGTTAAATTGCTCTCTCTCTCTCTCTTTTTCTCTTTCTCTGTGCTTTTTCTTTCTGCTCCCTTGCTCCAGCAGATGGAGAGAAAGGTAAGGCATAAGAGGTTTGATTTATACATCCCATATCTGTCTCAACCTGCTTCCTGCTGCAGTACTGCATGCCTAAAAAGACTCTCTCTTTTCACTCTTTCTTTCTCTCTGTCTCGTTTGCTCTCTTTTTCAGTATTTTTTCCTAATCATCTTTTTTTTTTCATTTCATGTCATTTTCTTGCCATTGTGTTTGTACACCAGCTAAGAAATTATTTTTCATTGTTGATTCGCTTATGAAATAAATTAATCATGGCTGAATGTGAATTGCCTTATCTATATCTCAGAACTTTGGCTTAATGCCTCATCTACACTACTACATGTTAGCATATGCTTAATATGACCAGCACGACATAATTCTCTATAATTGTTACTCACTCGTTGTTTACAGGAAAAAAACACCAGAATTTTAAGTTTATTTTTTGTTATTGAAATATTATTTATTATATATATTTATATATAATACCTTTGCTAAATTTGTTATTCCATTTGATCTTTCATTTAAAAAAAAAGATATATAGCATATTTTTATAATAGATATTTACATCTATTTACATGTATACGTTTATATAAATTATATCACACGTAAATGTAAACAAATTTTTTTTTATATACATGCATGTAAATAAATGTATATAAAAATAATAAATATACACAGCACACACTCATATATCATGTCAAAAGACTTTTTTGGTACATATAATCGAAAAAATCCTAAATTCTATTCTAAATGTTCTAATGTTCTAAATGCAAAAAGGCCATAAATAAAAATCTTAAAATCAGTAAACATGGTTGTCAGTATATCTCCTCTCCGAATGCGTTATAAATGAGTGAGGGTCATTTCCAGTAGCTGAAGGTCAGGAGTGACGGAGGGGGAGAGAGAGGCATGTGCGATAGGACAGAGAATCATGGAGAAAACCATAAAGATTCTCTATTCTTAAACCGCTGATGTTATCGCTTTGTCTCTTACATCCACACACGCGCTAAGCCTCTAACACACTGAGATGTTTTAGTGAACATTCCCACATGAACCCTGTCATGAACCGATGCCCTTGGAATAATCAAAGGTCTGTGTCATCTTTCACAATACCAGCTGCCTGAGGCCATAATGACTCTACTGCATCTAATGTGCTGCTGCTAAGAAAGTCCACAGTGCTGCTATGTGTCAGGACTTGGTTATAATTGTGGCTGAAGAAATATACACAAGTTATGTTATTAGCTGACCCCAAATTTTACACTCCGTCATCACTTATTCTGCCTTATGTTGTTACAGACCTGACTTTCTTTTCTTCCTTTTTCACGGAGCACAAAAGGAGAAATTTAAATATTTTCCATACGATAAAAGTTATGGAGACCAAAATGATTTAAAGCACCATGCAAGTGCTTTGCATATGTTGCACTCTGAAGTCATGCAATAACCCTTTTTAGTGAGGAAAAACATATTTAAGTCATATTTCACTGTTGATCTCAAAATGAGTCTGCATATATTGAAATATGTTGTGTCCAGATAAATTTTTTTCTATATTTGCTTGTTTTTGCACGTTTTATATTAGGTTTGCAGCACTTTGAGTAATATAGATGTCCATTATTTAATACACATGTTTAATAGCATTTTGTGGTGGGAATATTGAGATGTTATGGAATTAAATGATATTTTTACACTTTTTAACTAATTTACCACTTAGAAATAACACACATATACTTTTGGAAGAAAAAAAATGTTTTGGTGATAATGGAAATTGCACCAATATTTTTATGATTTTTATACTTTGATTAAAGATCTGAAACAAGGATGAAACAACAAACAATACACTCTGATTATAAGAAAGGTGCATTATAAATAACATTTATTACATTTATTTACATCCATTTTCTCTGTTCTTCATCTAAAATATTCCTAAAATGATTTCAGAAGCTTTTAATATAGCGAACAAGCCTTATTGTAAACTCTTAAATTATTTTTAAAATACCTTTTGTCACCATTTGCTATAATTGTATGGAAAAGAGCAGTTTGAACACCACACTAAATATCTCTTGCTGTGTTCCACAGATGCTAGAAACTTTTCTCCACACTGTATTTGTACTGAATCCAGTTTTTATGTGTTTTTCACAGGCTAGACAGTTGGAGGAGAGAGACAAAGAGCTCCGGAAACAGGATGCCTTCTACAGAGAGCAAGTGGCCAAGCTGAAGGAAAGAGTATGACCTACACATTTGCACTTACATTATCCACAATTCCTGAATATATAGCGACGAACACTAAAGCGCTGCATTATCACTAACATGATATGATAACCGTAATGCTTGACAGCAGCTCACTAATGCGCGGTGCAGAATGTGAGATGAGCTGTCCTCGGCTGTAGAGGCAGAATGTGAGGCAGCCTGTCCTGTGTTACATAGAGGCAGAGGTGAGACAGACTGTCTTGCTCTACAATACCATGGTGAGGCAGGCTGTCTTGATCTGTAATGTGTAGCAGAGGCCCCTCGGCAACCTTGCTCGCTCATTTGTTGTGTCCTCAAACTGACACCCTCCTGCAGCTCTTGGTCAGATCCTCCTCTGAGCCTCTGGGATGGGAGGCGTCCACCTCTCCGTCCTCAAACGGGCATGCACATACTAAGCTCCCAGAAGGGGGGGTGGAACTGTGCAGAAACGGTCGATCTGTGGTGATGACCCCTTTGTGGTAGTGCAGGTTGTGTCCATAGGTGTTTCGGCAGCTTAGCCCTTTGCTACCATATCTCTTGGCACTCATTCAGCTCATTTAATCTGCAATTTCCCTACTTTAGTATCAGCAAAAAACACTATTGAAAAAATGGATTTTTCAGCAAATGTGGGCTTAAGAATTCTTTTTTGAAAAATATTTAAAATGATTGTTAGAAAATTAAGAACATTCTTAAAACACTCATTTATTTAGTTTTTTTTTGTTTTAACAATTATGACATTTACAAATTCATGCATTAGGAACATTATTTGGACATACATTATATCACGCAGTTTGCTTTTTTTTTTTTTTTTTTTATTTATCTATATATATTTTTTTATTTCCTAAAATGCTATTAATGTACTATGATTATTTTATTTATTTTTTTAATGTAATGTCCGGTTCATGTTAAGCCTAATTTGGTTCCTAGCACGTCATGTGTTCACACAGTTTGTGAAGAATTTGATAGCTTGATTTGAAATGATTAAAATGAGCAAATATCTAGATAACAGCCAATTTGTAAACAAGTATGCTAACTTCCAGGATTATTTTTTTTTTTTAAAATGAAAATAAAAAGGCAAAAATATTTTGTTAGATTTCTGAACATTACATGTTTTTCTATTTTATACACATACATATACATACATATATACATATATGTATATGTATATATGTTTGTAAATGTGTATATATATCTGTATGTGTTTGTGTGTGTCTGTATATGACTTAATATTTTATCATATATATATTAATTCATGCATTCATATTTTGGTTCAAGAAACAACCAAAAAGATGATTGCATCAAACTAGCACAGCACCTGCCTTTAGCACAATTACATTACAGTACATGTTGTTGTCTAAATGCAATGTATAATCAGTGCTGATCTGGACCAATCTAGTCCAAAAAGCTGCTCAAAAGCTTCCATTATGATTGATTTACTGTAACTGTCTTGTGTGTTTGTTTGCACGCAATAAAAGGATGAGTCTGTGGTTATCGACAGCATGCCACAAATGCAGTCCATAGACATTAGGTTAGAAAATAACCCAGAATATTCTTTTAAAGCTCCTATTAAGTCCGTCATTAGACTCATCCTGTGTCCATGAAACTAGCTGATCTTGCACGCTGCAACTAGCTTTAGTTCAGTCTCTCTGTCTCTTTACAAGGACAGCTCTCAGACCATTTCAACTCTGCATGCGGAGGTGTTATTGATCGCCCGGAGCTTCATCAATCACTTAACGATCTCTGTTCAATATTCCCGGCACTGTGTCAACATATACACAAACACATGCACAGTCCTCAACCCTTCTGAGAGAGACACTCAGCTGGACTCTAGTGTGTCTGAACCCAATGGATTGGTGAATCACGATGGTTGGTTAGAAATCTTAAATAATAAATGCTCTGGGTTTTACACAAGGCTGTAATGACTGTATCCTAGTCCTAGTCTATATACAAGAATAATCATACACAAATGAATTAAAGGATGTAATGATAATAGTAATAATAATAATAATAATATAGAACATTTTTAAATAGAATCACTAAAAAATTATTTCATTTAATAATACAAAATAAAACAATGAAAATAAATAGGCATAAATTTAATTGTATTATTTACTGAAAAGGTTGACTTGCTACCTTTTTATAAAAAATAATTAATAAAATGTAATTTATTTATCTTTAGTTAAAAAAAAGTTGTCTCTTTAACTAGTTTTTTTTATTATTCAATGTTTCGTGACTGAATCACTGAATTTTGTGAACCAGATTAAAAAAAATTAATTAATTCATAAGTCAGACTTGCTCTGTAATTGCTAAATTGCTACCAGATATCAATATAGTCAGTAAACAATTGCTTACATTTTCATCTTTTTTTCATGCAAAGTTTCAGATGATTTGTACTGTAGTGATGAATGAGTCATATGGACCAATTTTAAAGTGGTGCTTGCTTTCCTTTTTGAGTCCATTTGTTGTAATTGCATGAAAAAGATCAACCAGTATATTATTCAGAATCTAAAAAGTAACAAAAAAAACGAGAGAGAAAAAAAAAAGGAATCTGTAGCAACTTATCAAATAATTCCGTGAAGCAGTGGATTGATTCTGAATACATACACCGTAATATTAAGGTGTTTTCGTTTTTACAGTTTCCTCTTGGTCTCTCCTCTCCACTGCAGTTTTCCCCAGCTTTTGGACTGTAACAGTATCAGTAGAATGAGAGATAGAAAGAAAGAAGAGAATAAAACGCTGATATATATTACATGTCTCTTTCAATTGGGTTTGCTCGTTTATCAGTGGCTTGTGTGTGACAGCCCATCACAGCTCTGAGACGACGCCTGCCACCTCCAGCCTACTTATTGTTGCGGCCACTCAAATTGCCTCTGAAACAATATCTATATATGTACTGTACGTATATATTCGCCGCAGATTTTCACTCAATGCTCTCTGTAAAACAATCTCATACTTCAACTGAGCGGTTTTTCTTCACTAGTTCTTTTCGGGGGGTGGGGTGTTATCCTCAATTGAATTATTAGCAGTTTTGTGTCTTTCTCTGAGGTGTTGAAGAAAGCTGCTAATACAGTGTTTTTAGCCTGATCGATGGAATATAAATGACCTCAAGGGCACTTGACTGAAGTGGCTTTGGCTGTATGCTTGCCTTTTCAGAATTAGAAAGATTTTTTTTTTTTTTTTCCTTTTTAACATTGCTTCCTTTTTTTTCCAGTCAGTGATAAAATCGCCATTGCAGCTCAGTGTTGTTATATTTGGTAAAAAAAAAGTTGTACGCTTTTTTTAATCCGTAATATTCGCATATTACTTTTTCCAATTTGGGAAGTATGTAATTTCTGGTGATAGATAAAATAATTGATTTGTTTATTGTGTTCGTAATTGTTATTATTATTCGTAGTAGTTGTAGTAATAATTGATTGACCAATTTATTTCCCCATCTGCACATCATTAAGCGAACAGGATTATTTGATTTTTGTCATAAAAAAAAAGATTAATGTTGTAGTAGTAGTAGTAGTAGTAGTAGTAGTAGTAGTAGTAGTAGTAGTAGTATAAATTGATAAAAAATAATGAATAATGGAATGATCAGAATGTTGTTTTTTTTTTGTCAATAAATTCCATTTGCATTACATTTTGATGAGCACAACATAACCCGTCTGAAATTCTTACTGGTCACTTGATTCGCACATCAGAAAAAGTCACATAACTTTTGCTTACAACTTACTCTTCATTCAAAGGTTTGATGCAGACTCCCAAGAGCTGTTACCTAGCAACACTATACGATGTGGTCGTAGTAACCCGTAGTGAAGCTAGACGTGGATTTGAATGTAAATCTCTCTTTTCTGCATGTAACACTCTGTCTTTCTGTTTCCAGTGCTTACTGACAGCATTGTTAAGTGAAAAGCGTGTGTGTTGTTTTATTTGAGATCAGTGTGTGGTCATTATCTCTTCCTCACTGTAGACGAGACACTGGAAAGGGACAGCGTCTGTCTCTGCACGAGGCCTCGTTAATTTAATTAGCCGAGTTTTATCTAGTCGAGAGACACAGCTTGAGCTTTGCGTTAACACTCACGTCCCCTAGTTTTTACTTCCAGACAGCCACAAGCATAGTAAAAATTTGAATACTTAAAAATGTATTATCATTCGTTCACCATCATGTCGTTCCGAACCCATATGAGTTGAAATGCCACTCTAAAATTGTTTTCCGTGCTTGGACTGGATGTTTGGCGTAATGCAGTTGAATTACAGCGTTTGTGCTTGTTTGCGACATTTCTACTCATCTGTTTTGTTTCACAGCCTCCCGCAGTACAAGGCAGTGATGGACGGATTGACTCCACAGGCCTCTGTTCTGCTTTCCTTCCCTGTTTGCAGTCGCCAGCTTTGATTTGTTAAAACTCAGTCTCGCGCCTCCGCCGGTGCACTGCGGAGCCAATATGGCCGCCTTGCTGTTGAGCCATAATGGCTGTCTCAGCAGGGGTTTTCCTCCACATCCTCTCTGGTCTGTGAGAGATAACACAGCCTGCTGATTACAGCACCACTGCTCAGATCTCTCATTATAAAGTCTTGTGAGATTTAATTTGAACATGGGGTTGTTTCTCAAAACACCACCTATATGCACCCTCAGTGGCTGGAGAAGCTTTTAGGAGGTTCTTTCATTAGTCCATAATACCCTTGTGTGCACCAGATTAAATAAAATTTTATTTTTAGATGCCTGTAAACAGAAGGTGATAAAGGAGTCTGACAGCTGCTTTGTTGAACAGGTAAAGGACTAGATTCTTCAGTAGTGCTTGCTAAGGCTATGAATGAGACCTCAAATCATGAGGCTATTTTGACTCTGAAAATGTCAGGGTCGTATAACTGCAATATTATAACATCATATACCATAGTTGCGCCACATGTGGTCTAACTCATCATATATACTATGCAAAAAAACTATGACTGCATTCAGCCTTTTAAAAATACTATTTGCTTTTTTAGGACAGAAGTTATTTGAGGTTGTGAAATGTCAATGGAAATTTATAGCTTGAAAAATGTATTTTGTACAAGTTTGAAAACTATTGCAAAGATGTGTAGAATCAGCTTTTGTAATCATAATCTGATTACAGTCTACTCTGGCTGTGGTGGATGAAGATGAGGGTTTAGAGTTTCGCGAGAGAGCATGTGGGTGGTAAACGTTTGCTTTTAGATTGATGGAGGGGCCTTAAATCAGTGTGGCCCAACTCTGAAATCAAAATCAGCACCTATCCCACTCTGTCATTAATCAAGGGAAATGGCAGACCTCCCAAATTACACCATCGCTCAGGTCATGGGGTTTTAAAGCATGTGTTTGTAGGTCCAGCTCACTTTCCACATAATCAATTTCAGTGCAGCCCAGCGCCTTTTTAGTGTGTAACCCTGATTACTACTGACTCCTCCCATCAGATCTGCATCATCACAACATGCTCTTAAAATTATTGCTGTTGTTCCCTTATTTTAGGCCCCTCTGAGTAAAGCTTGTACCTGAACTCATCTTTGAATCTCAGAGCTGTTATTCCAAAAACAGGCTTGATGGCAGACTTGTCAACATCCACTCAGGAGGAAATAAAACATTATTTTATACCGTTATTTGCTTCCTATATCCCTACATGTAAAGGGTCCAAACCCACACCTTCAAGCAAGGACCAAATGTTTTGCCTTTTGCCAAATGTTTTGTTTTTATTTCATTAATTTTTATACAAAATTGAGCTTTTTCATTGTTTATACTTTTTTTGTTTAAATATCATTATTTAAATATATATTAATAATACAGTAAATTAAAAAAAAAAAAAATTCTAATACTTTTTTTTCTGACCAGTAAATATTGTTAATGGTTCTTTATGGTAAATTATCTCTCTAACAACTGTTGGTATGTTTGACCGGAAGCTGATTTTGGACTCGTAACACATCTCTGATAGCCACTAGACAAATGATTTCTACTTGACGTGCAGTCCATCAGAAGCTATACAGTAGCTTCACTAAAAGCCTAAAATATAATTATTGATCCTTATGGTTGTAGCCTTTCATTTGTATTGATTGTGTGTGTGAGACAGTGAATGTGAGATGAACCTGTCTGGCTGTGATTGAGAGCTCTTTTTATGGTTGTAGCTTGAGCAAGTTTTTGTTGTCACATCCTCAAATTCAGTCATACATCTGACATTCTGCCCATTTTCTTTGAAATGTCAGTTATCTTTTCGAATCGTCGACCTGAACGCTTTATCAAGATCCATTCCAGGTTGTAAGGTTTTTTTGTTTTTTTTTGCCCACCTACTCTTGACACACTTCACTAAGAACGTCATAAGGTTTTAGATTGCCATCATCTGTTAGTGTGATGACCTTTTCATCTTTGTTGACACTTTTTCTCTGATTTCCTCCCATCTTTGAAATATGAAAACATGCTAAAACTCTTTGTGCTGTGGACAACAAAAAATGTTTAATTTATATTTTAACTAAAATTCTATCTCTCTCTTTCACTCTCGCTCTCTCTCTCTCGCTCTTTCTCTCTCGTACTTTTAGCAAAGAAAGGTTGAGACTCAGTAGGGTTAAACCTGCTGCTGTTTTTGAGCTTTTTGTGTCTATTAATGTTCTCTTATCTTGGTTCATACTGTAGGAGACAACAAGGAGGGAATAAGGATGTACTTACAAAAGCTTTTTTGACACACATCTTCTCTATCTTTCTCTTCCTCAGAGTGGCCAGTTCTACAAGGTTACAAATGAAAACTATCACAAGGCAGCAGACGAGGTCAACGCCAAGTTTAAGTAAGTTCAGAATAACACAGTATAGTTCAAATATAGGTATTACTCATGCTTTCGTTCATTGATTTAAAAAGCTTGGTCTATGTTGGTCTTTATGATTATAGCACAACAGGTATTATTTTATTTTATTTCAAAAATGTATATATGTGTGTGTGTACATACATCAGTTTTTTATGTTGCTGCCTTGTGTTAAAATACTTTTTTTCACATCAATCTACACTCTCTATTACAAATAAAAAAAACTAAAATGATTCCATTGGATAAGTATTCATAACCTTATCTGGGACAGTTGAAACTCAGAAAAATATTCTGCTTCACTGAAGGGTCACAGAAGCATGTAGTCTTTGTAAACCTTAATGGAAGAATTTTGAAACAACCAGGACTCTTTATCTAGCCTTCTGGCCTCCTGAGCAACCGATGGAGAAAGGATTTGGTTAGAGGGGTGACCAAGAACCTGATGGTCACTCTAGTAGAGCTTCATGAAGCAGAAGAAATCTACAGAAGGACAAACATCACTGCAACATTTGATCAGTTTGGGCTTTATGGCAGTGTGGTAAGACTCAATCCTCTCCTCAGTTAAGACACATGAAAACACACTTGGATTTTGCAAAAAAAGCACCATAAGGTCACTCAGGCTCTGAGATGCAAGATTCTCTGTTCTGATTAACTTTGATTCTATGCATCATGTTTGAAGGAAACCAGCTCTGCTCATAACCTGTAGAGTACCATCCCAAAAGTAAAGTGTGCTGGTAGCAGCCTAATGAGTAGAAGGAAAATATAGAGATAGCTTAAAATGAAACCCAGTCCAGTGCATTCAGAAACTCTGACCGGGCAGAAGAATCCCCTTCTAACAGGACAGTGACCCTAAACACACAGCTAATAGACAACTCTGTGAATGCCCTTGAGTCGCCCAGCCTTGGGATTGAACCCAATCATATATTTCTGGCTTTATGGTAGCTTTATTTTTTGATTTTGGTTTTATTATGATGTGACAGTTTAGATCTGACAGAAAGGAAGGTCTGAGAAAAAGAGGCGGGGTGTGATCAGGAATGGTCCTCGAGCCTGGAATCGAGCTCAGAACGTCCCATAGTGCAATGACAAAGTTTTTTTCATATCCCTTTATATCTACAAACACGCATGCAATCGTGGATTACTCAATCCGGAGACACACTAAAGATGTTTCTCTCATATATTTTGACAACGTCCAGTCTTGTCATGAATGTGAAGTCTTGGCCATTAAGCTACTGTAGCTGGAAATATGTAACTGAAGAGCTCCACAATTATAGGACGTTTTGGCTCCATATGTCTTAATGTGGCCTATTAGCCCCAATAGTAATGCATGTTGGTTAAGGGGAAGTGAAGGGAGGCCAGCCTGTTTAAGGACTAGCCTGCGCTCACAAATCGCATTAGGCTGTCATTATTCCTCTTCCTCAGTGCCAACACAGGGATCATCGTCTCTTTAGAAATGTCAGAAATTGATTTGTGGTGTCCAGTGGGGCAGAATCTGAGTCGGGAGGAGGGAGGTTGCGCAGCTAATGCTAAATTGCATTAAGAAATGCATTAAAATAGCATTAGCCTGACATGGTTCTTCGCACAGGCCTGGGTCGGAGTGTCATGTGACCAGCGAGGCCGCAGTGAATGCTCTGATTGGCTGATTGCATTAGAGAGGTGCATTAGCAGCGCTGTGATTGGATTACATGATGGAGGGAGGAGAGCTTGTGAGAGGGGTTTTTGTATGTAATGAAATGTCTTCAGGGTCTTATGTTACACGAGGAAAGACGCAAGCTTTACTGACTGCGAGAATAATGAGGTTTAACTGCGTGTGCGTGAGAAAGACGAAAAGAAACTGCAAAGTCTCTGTAAGCTATGAATGATGGGCCACAGGTGTGTGTGTGTGTGTGTGTTTAGTTTGTACATTAGAAACACATCTATCTGTATTGCTTTTCCCAAATGGATATTCCAACATTATTCGCTCTCTAAAGGGAAAACTGGTGATAAGATCCTATCAGGAATTGGGTTGGGTAATAAGAATGAAGTATATTTTGTCTGAGCCTTTTGATTTTCTGAAAGTTGAAACTGCCCTAGAGATGGAGGTCTAAATCTGCATAAACGATGGAATTAACATGAGTTTGATATGATAATCTTTTGCTTGAAGTTGTTAATGGTTGTCTCTTCAACGTCTTATTAGCTGTAAGCTTTTGATGTTCATGCCGGTTTGGCTTCTGAAAAATCAGTCTGGTACAATTGCTTTATATAATAACATACCCATTTGATTTGTTTTATTTATTTATTTTTACCTTTTTTTACCTTTTTTGTCTTTATGTTGTGCATAATAAGAGGGCAATGCCGTGAACTTTTGCCATGAATTTATTTTAAGCTTTAAGCACTGGTCAAATTTATATATAAACGTTTATCTCCAAAATATTGGTTTTAATGGAATGGAATGTTGAAATGGAATAGCAGGGAATTAGTCCAAATTTTGTTAACAAAGACTTTGGTAAAAAAATGCTCGCTGACATGCTTTTTTCCCCATGATTAAGATGAGACAAAGAAGCGGTGATAATAAGGTCATCAAACGGTAACTATGACTTCTTTTTATTTCCATCAAAAAAGGAGGCACAATGGCATTGAGGACTGCTCTACACATCGGTTGCCAGTTATCAAGAGTTCAAATCCCCGAATCAGAGCTTCGCCGTTACACGAATACAATATTTCCTGTTGTTTGCAACCATGCGCATGTGTTTGGTCATCATTGTAGACGATGATATGAAAACATCAACAAACAAAGTAGAGTTTAGTGATCTAAACGGAAGCATCACTCAGCCGAGTTTTGAATTGTAGTGGTTGTGATTATTGTTCACAACCATTAGTAAGCCAATCAGAACTTGCGTCTTGAAATACGGCTACAAAGTGGTAGGTTAGGGTTGGAATGACATTTATCAACCAGTGGACTAGATATATGGTTTAAGGTTAAGAATTTGAACCGGTAAGATGGGTGTAGTAAAGTGGAGTTTAAGATTTAGAGTTGAGGGATGGGTTTTGAGGTCAAGGTTAAGTGAGGATTAAGATATCAAGAGGTTAGGTGTTGAAAAATAGATTTAGGGTAAACATTTAGGAGGGGTTTGGGCTGGATTGGAAATGGTTGAGAAATGGGGGTCAGGGTTAGGAATATAGGGGTTGGATTTAAAGACAATGGGTACAGCTAGGGCTATGATTGGCTAATAGAAATGTTGATGGTATGTTTGAAGTATGGCATACGCTGCAGCTGTATTCGGATATTAATTCACCTTTTAGTCCTTTTCTGTTGACAGGCATCTCAGTAATTCACAGGAATGGCAACAATCACACATTTTTCAACCAAATTAGCGCTTGAAAAATCCAGGTAGTGACATTTACTGTACAGATATTTTGTTAATGATGTATTTAAACACACACATAAGTTGTGAAGCAGTCAAAGTTTGGGGTTAGGGTTAGCGTTAAGCTTGTTTATATGTACACATTCACACACAAAAGAATGCATTTAATACTGTTCATAAACACACACACACACTCTGTTTCTCACAGACTTATGCACACACACATCCTGTCAAGCTACGCAGCCGCGGTTGCTGGATGAATTACAGATAAATGCTCGAGTGGAAGAGTCTGATGTTTTCTCCAGCCACCTGTCAGCGCTGACCTTTGCCTCATTCCTGTGATGCTGTGTTTAAGCATGCACTCTGTGTGTTTGTCTTGTGTCCCCAGGGGGTTGCCATACTCTGTCACACCAAAACAGTTTCACAGCGTTGACCTCTCCCTATGTTCTGCTATCTTCTGTTTTCTGAATGGGTTTAGATGTCCCTGCTCACCCAGTTTAGTCACCCATTAACGTGTCCTGTTTGGGTCAAAGGGCACTTGTTGGAATTAGTGTCCCAATGCTCTACACCACAGTTTAAGGCGATCATCAGTATGCTTTTAATGAATAGTTCAAACAATGGACTAAGGCCCATACTTGTTTGAACTATTCATTAAAAGCATCCATATCTATACTTATGTATATTTCATTTTTTCGAAAAAAAATATAATTTTATAACAATGACATGTTACAAATTTCTACAAAATAATCAGATATTAAAATCCAGTAGTACAAATATAATATATTGAATAATTATTATATTTAATAATAAAATATAATTTATTATATTTAAATTAAATACATTTCTACAATTGACATTTTTTTAAATGTATTGTCTAAGTAAAAAACACTACATACTGAACTCTGTAAATACTACAATTTAGTACTGCAATACTAAAATTTATTTATAACAAATGATTTTTATAAATGATTTTTCAGTATTTACTACTCATTCTCCTTCTTTTTATCTATTATTATTATTATTATTGTTATGACATTTTGTATTACAGAGTGTATATACAGTGTTTGACAGTGTTATTAAATTGTATATTTTTACAGAGTACAAAATTTACAGGAATATATTTTAAAGTACAAGAAATAAGCATGCACAATTGAATATCTGATATCAAATGTAAAAAAGTCTTAATATCAACTGATAACTGATCCAGATATATTGTGTATCCCTATCACTTGCGTTTGCATACATTCATAGAGATGACATCCGACCCTGTACGTGATTGTGTTGGCATTCGTTCTGGTCTCCTTGGAAAAAACTCATCATACACGGCAAGATCTCGGACTGTAATAGGCTGCTCTTTAGAAGAAATAACTCCTCTTAAAAGGCCATGAAGTTTGACTGCCTATTGAAGCACAGCTTGACCTGTCTCGGAGAACACAATTATAGCTATTACAACGAAATATAAGTGAACGGCAGTAGACCAGCCACAATATTTAAGCTAAGTGTTCGGTTTTAAAAGAGGTCATTCTAAGGCTTAATGCCGAAGAATATCAGCATAGAGTAAATGGCCTTTCACTCAACAAGAAAAGCTCCACACACACACACAGTTATGTCTGGTTCTGCCACAGGTTATCAAACCCTCATCATCTTCAAAAGTGTCTCTCCAGACTCGTAGCTGGCCACTTTTAGCTCCGCTGCATCTTTACCGCGTCTGGGATTACCTATATATCATTCTCTTATCTTCCCTCCCACCCCTTCATCTTTTTGTTTTGCCTTTCTCACCCTGTTATCAGACCTCTGCTCATCTTCTTCATCCAAAAACCTCTTCTTCTTTTTTTTTCCCCCCAATTCCACCTTTTCCTTCCATCTCGACAGGTAATGAGACGACGCAAGCCGGTTTCGGAGCCCCTGGCCTCTCGTCTTTGCCGATGGATCGCGTTTTAAAAAACGCCGAAAATGAGCGCTTATCATTTTTCTTGATAACTGCTTCATTTGTTTTGATTTCTGTCCGCCTGTCACACACGCCGTCAGTTCCTAAATGAACATACATGTGGTTTTTTCAGAAGTGGACGCTTAACCTCTTAACCCCAGCGAGACTGCGAGTGCTCATAATGATGACGGATAGTCACATGTCTGTTAAGAGAGAGATCCCAGTTCATCCGGGCCCACTGTAAAACACTGGACTGATATTTCATTAGTCTTGATTTGCGAGAATTAAGACTGTTTGAGAAATGAGTGCTGGTATTTTAATAAGCTGAATGCTGCAGGAAGAGCGTCTTTGTGCCTTTTGTCCTTAGCGGCCGAACTGTTTTTTTTTTTTTTTTTTTTGTTTTTTTTTTTTGTCAGCAAACCCCCTACAGACCTGCACACCTATAGGAAGTCCTTCACGTGCTAGTGTAGGTTAAAAGGAAGGTTGCGGAAGCATGGGATAATTTAGAGCGCAGACTCTTTTCATCCTTTTTCTGCCTTTCTTTCAGAAGCTCTTTTTCTGTGATAAAGCATCTCATATCTGTGTGTCTCTCTCAGCCCTCGGTGTCACAGTCGTCCAAGCGCCTGCTCGCTGTGATTTATGAGCCGCATCTACTTCTTTTCTTCCAAAAACCATTTCAGCTGGACGGAGGGATTTACGCGGGGACATAAATAAATATATACACGCCTTTGATATTATAGAGCCGTCCTGCTTTTTGACGCCCGATCTGTGGATAGTGAGGGAGGGAACGGGAGGAATAAAAAAAAGATGGTGAAGGTGCCATTGTTGACGTGTGGGTATTTTGCTCATAATGCTGCGAAGTGTTAAAAACTCACATGATGTGTTTTTAATAACAAAGTTGATGTTGTTTTCCCTTTTTTTATCTTAAATTGCACACTGTCCATGCTGTGTATAATATGCAAGATTTGGAGTATGCCAGTGATGATAAGCTATATCGGAAGTATATTTTACATATATTTTAAGCTAATATTATCCAGAAGTGCTTGTGCTACAGGGGATGAGTTTGACGGTTTTAGCTGATCTTTTTATTCCGAAATACTGATTTGGTTTAAAATGTATTATTATCAATGGAATTATTATTATCAAACAGTTGTGCTTTTTTTGTGGAAAGTGCTCTTTTTTTTTTATACTGTGAACATTTCGGAAATCTCGAGAGAAGTATTTATCGTTTCATCTCCACTGTAACTATGGATCAATTAAGCATGTCCATGGTGACTAAAATTATTAATTTCTTAATTACCAAAAAAATCTAATAAATAAAAAACACTACTGGGCCCAGGCTTTTAAACAGCAGTGTATATTTATATTCAATTTTTATGTATCTAATTCTGCAATTTTTTTAGGTTTTTAACTGTCACTTATGTTTACATGCAAACATAGTAAGTGCAGATAGATAATATATGTTTACATCATGCTTTTTTGTCCACAGCCCTTACATTTTGAAAAGAGACTTTGTGAATCAAATGTCTCAAGTATAAATGGACCACAGAAAACTACTGTACATAATTTTTAAACTCTGGTGGTCCCTACTGTTTTGTTACTCCAAATTACGTACTTGTTTTATCCATTTCTCAACTCTAATGTGTTTCTTTTTTGCTCTTTTATGATGTTTTTTTTTTTCCTGTGACAGTCTAGAAGAGGGATGATGTGTGATAGAGAGCAGCTGTGTGTATTTAAGTGGACAGATTGAGGAAAGGACAGAGAGATACAAGAAAAGAGAGAGGGTGAATCCCCAGTCCTTCCGGGACCGAAAGAGTTGAGATGGTGACTGACAGCGGGCGGCCATTCACTCCTTCATTCATCCGCCCTTCAGAGCTGCTAATATGAATGACGGCGTGGATTAGGCCACGTCTGATCTAAAAAGAGTGTCTCTCTGAATAGAGCAGGATAACATCTCCCTCCCACCCCAATCCTTTCTTTGCCTTTTGCTGTCCCAAAGGTCACCCCTGTCAAATGAAGAGTTTGTGTGTGCGTGTTCTAATCCTTCGAGGATGTTTCGGTTTTTGGCCACGTTGGGCCTCAGATTTCATGGGAACCAGGTGGTCTTCGTCTGTATGGCCAGTGCGGCCTGCTGTATCCTCTCTATCTCATTCAGAGAATGGTATTTGGTTGAAAATTTGCTCTTTTCGTGACCTCGAAGGATGGACGAGTTGCTGATAGCGATCTGCAAGGTCTTGTAAAATTCAGCTGGAAACTCAATGCTGTCTGGGTCAAAATATTCAGATTATTCTGGGATGTTCGCAAATACATTTTGAAAAAAAGCTCGAGTTGAGTTCTCATGTTGCTTACTAAGTATCCCAGTGGTGGTTTCTTCCAAAATACCATTACAGTTGAATACACACATTGTTTCTACATTATGAATTATAGATCATCAAGAGAAATCTAATATTCTTTACAGGGAACCTAAATAAAAATACATATATAACAGTAAGTATATAGACTGTTAGGTACTGTTTTATGATTGTGAAAGGTACTTGCTTATCAAATCAATGATTGAAATAATAACACATTTTAACCGATTTAATAAAAATTCAACACTGATAGTAATAATAAACATTTCTTCAGCACAAAATTCAAAAAAAGTTTTACCATAACAGGAATACATTTTAAAGATATATCAAAATATGTTATAAAACAAACAATTATTTTAAATTGTAATATTGTAGAACTGAATAGCATTTTGCAAACTTGTAGCCACTAGTGTATATTATTTATATATATGTATATATATAAAAATAATCTATGTGTGTGTGTGTATATATATATATGTATATATACGCTGTCTAACATAATCAGACTATATATTTATTGGTGCAGACTGTTGGGCTCGAAAACATGGTGCAGCTGGTGGATTTAGGCACAGGTGTGTGTGTGTGTGTGTGTGTGTGTGTGTGTGTGTGTGTGTGTGTGTGTGTGTGTGTGTGTGTGTGTGTGTCGGTGAGGGAGCAGCATCTTGCCACTGGAGAATCTACACATCAGGGACACAAGCTGCACTGATTAATACTTCTTTCAATTGTCTGGGTGGGTGGGTGGCAGTGTGGGTGGCTTTACTTAGCTGTACTTAGGGGACAAAACTGTCAGAAGAAGTTAACTAAATCTGATAAAATCCACGTGGAGACATATGTGAAGGTCAAAAAAAGTAAAAAAAAAAATAAATGAATTAATAAATTAGGCAAGTAGTGTTTTTATTAATCTAAAATAATATTGCATTATGTTTGACTTGAGGTTCGTAACGGTAACCAGCTCTATATAAACCTATGGCGTATGTTGATTTAGGTTAAATACGTGTGGCCTCTACAGCTGATGAATGTTTTGAAGCAGCACCTCGTTAGCCCTCCTGCTCTGTGATTCAGCATGCAATTATTCTGCAAACTAATTCTGCACCAATCAATTACACTATTGATTAGTGATTGATCTGATGTTTACTTGTGAAAACACTGCAAGAATATCTTTTAACAGCTCTTTGTCACTGCCACAGGATCAGTTTATTAAAAATGGATAATGTAATTATGATGGATGACCACATTCATTTGCTAAATATATCTGTCCTCTGTTTTTACTCTCTCCTTCTTTTACTTTTTTGTTCTCTCTCTCTCTCTCTCTCTCTCTCTCTCTCTCTCTCTCTCTCTCTCTCTCTCTCTCAGACGATATGAAATTAGTCCAGTGTGCACCGACCTTCAGGGGCAGATTCTGAAGTGCTACAGAGAAAATGCTGGAAAAACTCTGCTGTGCTCCAACATCGCCTCTCTATACATGCAGTGTGTCAACAGTGCAAAACAGGTAAATATTAGAGTCTGTCTGTGTCAGTGCCTGATTTTTTTCGCTATTAGATAACTGTAGTTGAATCAGATCAAAATATTTGTTGTGTGTGTGTGTCTGTGTGTGTGTGTGTGTGCGCGTTCGCATTTTGTTTTCTTTAACACACAGAATTGTACTTTCTTCCCTAAGTTTATTTTTTAATACATTATTCAAAATAGATGAAATTTGACACAGGGCATGTAAGAAACTAAAATCTAAAAATTTAACTAGAAAAACTGGAATCTAAAATATTAATATTATAAATCAATTTTCAAAATAAAACTCTGTGTGTGTACAAAAAACACACAAATATATCTTGATTATTAGAGTTACAAATAGTATGATAGGTTTATCTTATATTATATTATTATAATATGTTTGAGTGTTTTTTTCTCACACCATAGGATACATTGAAACTTCACCCATATATATATATTTTTTTTCCTGTTTGAGATTATTTTAGAGAATACGAGAGACATTAGATCATAATATGAAATGTTAATGTTTTAATATAAATGTAAAATAGGTTGTAGAAGAATTGAATTAAATCTTCACTCATGTAAGTCAAAAAAGGTTGCGTTAGGACACATTCCAGCCCGCGAGTCTTTTGTTTCGTATGTTCTACCAGTTCCCAGCAACCCCAGCGTACAAATTAGCATCCACAGCTGCTCTTTAGCCCTCAGCATTAAGAACCAGCGAAACAGCCTCGGCGTTCTCTCCAAGCCCCGTAATAACACACTCTCTGCCTGACCCGCAACTCCATTTGCAAATCCAAACTTCTGCCCAGTGTTCTCTCACTTTCCGCTTGGCTACAGGCGCCACTAAGTTCACTCTAAATTGTAGGCTCAGACGAAAGACTCATTTCCATAATACCAGCTGACAGCTGCTGTTCTTGGTGCGGGCCTAAGTGTGTGTTAAATGAAGTAAGTGGGAACAGGGACGTGTCATTTAAATAGCGACGTCCCACAATCCCCCATAGCAGCATCCGTGGTCCGGATCCCGTAATGCAAGGATGAAAATAAGCAGCATTGGACCGACCCTCTCCGAAAAATCTCCTCCGCACACTCCAGCAATTCCATGCAAACACAATTTATATTCAGATGGGTCTTTCCATTAGATTTTTACAACGGCACAGTTTGGGGAGCAAGAGCGAGAGAGTGTTGCCCTCCGGGGTATTAGTTTAAAGCAGCGCTGTGAATTCTGCCGCACTTAAGCAATACATCATGTAAATAAAGAGATGTTTTATTCATTGTTGTGTATGCGCCAGATTTACCTGTAACTTCTTTAGCATCGCTAATGTTTTCGTGTTTTTGTGTTTGCGTATATGCATGTTCTTGCACGCAGGCCTTCTTAGTATTGCCGTTCGGTAAATTTAATATGGATTCCAATAATGGCATGAGGTATTTTATGATTTTATTGACTCGGCTCCGAGGAACAGAGGTTACCTGTGTAATAAACTTTTATTAGTCACACAGGAAGACCAAAAAACGTCAGCCAGATAACAAAATAGCTAAACTGCTTATGCGACTCGTGTATTTTTGAGAGCAAAATATGTGCATTTTGAATATATGAAGATCTATGTTTTGCTGTACAGCTACCATTTACTACAGCAAAACACTTTTTATGTATTCGTGAGTTAGTTACTCGTGGAAATGCATCATTTTGTTATAGTTTGTTAGTTTATTATTTAGCATACGTGACATTTTGCATGTAGACCGTAATGCTAGTCAGTATATTTGCGTGATCTTTGAGAGTCAATCGTGACGTTAAACATATTATACACATCACAAATTATTCTGAGAAACAACTGACTACATGCCGTACAAGCATGCTTTAATTCAAGATGATGCATGGTAAGCTTTTCATTTCAGTACAGCGTAGACCATTTAAATATATCACGTATCCTGACCAAAAAGAACATAAACATTTCCTATAACATCTGAAGTAAAAAGTGCTCAGACTGACAGCCTGCATTGACTTATACTTGTAAAACTACTTTAAACTTAAAACTAATTCAGACTGAAAACAATCAAACTACAACTTTTTAAACTCTCTGGTCCGGCTTTCTCAAGCCAAATAAAATTTTGTTTGTTTGTTTTTGTTTTTTTAAATCTAGTTTTGTTTTGTTGTTCTGTGGTTTTTCATTTTGTTGAGTTCTGTGTTTTGAATATATATATATATACATGATCACTCCTCTTTAGAGACTTGTCGCGCATTCATCATCTTAACATTAGAACCCAGACTTTTATTTATTTTTTAATTCAGTTCAGACTGCAATCTCGTATGCTGTAAATAAAATAATAGCGTCATAGCGCATTAGATCAAATAGCGTTCGTAAGGAAATTAGATTAAAAAAAAAAAGCTTTGTGTGGTGTGTAACATTCTGCCTTGTTTGGATTTTGAAGGATGTGGACGTGTCGAGCAGACTTTCCACGCTGGCAGCACTCCAATTTAGATAAATCTACAAAATAAAAGTTCATTTTGCACCAAAATACTGTAGTTTGATTGGACAACCTGCCAACTTGGCTTTGACTCGCCACACATTGTAGGTTCTCCTTCAGTCCCTGACATATTTGACTTCCATCTATCGCCACTGTAGATCACAGTGTCTGATAACCTGGCCAGTCCTTGCTTGTCTGTCTGGATCTGGAAGTCCCTCAGGATCTTATCTTTGTCGCTTTCTGAGAACAAGGACCGGATGGCTCTGTATATTTGTTTAAACAAGTCCCATTGAAAGAATCTAGATAGAGGGCTTCTAATCAGCGGTCACCATTGCTAAAGAGCCGAAGAGGAATGAATTCCCCTGATAGAGCCGGAGTAGTAGAGAGGGTAACAACGGTGATCGGTCACGGCTGTGGCTTTGTGGACGTAATTACTCCATGGTTTATCTTTGCTGGACTGATAATATTTTGGCTGTGACCTTCTTCTCCTTCTTCCATCACGTTGTGAAGCAGTGACTACGGTACAACCCCGAGCCGATAGTGCCCTGAGCCCAGAGATAAAGTATACGCCCTCTTCCTCTCAAAGCGCCATGAATACTACTTTATCGCCGGCGATCTCATTCGCTCTTTCTTATTCCTAACGCGTGGTCAAACACTCCTCACCCTCGCTCTCTTTCTCTCTCTTCTTCTCTTAACTGTCGTCCACTCTATCGGAGAGAGCGGAAGAGTTTGTGACTGCAGCATCTGTTTGTGCCAACTCAAACTTGCGTCCTTCAGAGGTTTGGGACAAACGCCACCACCTGTTCGAGTGCTTTTCTCTAGTCTAGAACGTTTTGCATAATTTTAGCGTTAGGAAATCATACTCCAAATAAACAGCGAGTGTGAGAGAGATGATTTTCTCCGCTGTTGAGCAAGTTTTTTTTTTTTTATTATTATTATTATTATTATTATTATTATTATTATATTATTATTATAAGCTCCAAATCCCACCATTAACAAACCATTTTGCCTCTCTTTCATCCTTATATGTGTATATGTATTTATGTAAACCTAAATAAAATTGATTTTATTTCCTAATGTTTTTCACATACATTTGTGCATATAGCACACTATTCATGTGGGCTGTTTTTATAGCATGTTATGGACTTTCATGTATTTTTCAGCTTGAAAGTTGACCCCCATTTACTGTCTATTGTATGAAAAGGAACAGTGTGAAAAAAAAAAAACAATCCTCATTTGCTTTCTTAATAGATGTTAAATATCCAGTTTTGCTGGATAATACATATGACTGTATAAAACGGTTGCAGCTGCAATTAACGAGAGTTCAAATAAGGACAAATCTGTTGTTTTCTCTCACAAGGTCTCTATGGCTTCTTCCCTTTTTCTAGTCTTGATGACAGACCGTGACGCCCGTCTATCTTCTCTCCTTCCCTTCCATTCTCTCTCCTTCTCTCACTCTAGGGATTCTTATTTCCTGTTATCGGGTGCAGTAGCCTGTGAGAGATGCGTATTGACGGGAAGAAAGAGGCGCATGTTTACGTTTGGTTGCGTTGGGGCTTTTTTTTTTTTTTTTTTTTTACTTCCAGCGTGGTTTGCCGTGTGGTTCATCTCTCAAGAATATGCACACATGCGCTCACATTCACTCCTCTTCCCTTTGAGCCCCTCTTTCTCCTCGTGAATTTGCATGCAAATGCTGCGGAAAAACGTGCCACTGCATCTCTTGCTTTTCTCCTAACACGCGTTCTCTGTTTTTTTTGTCTTTGTCTAGGAAAAGTTGAGGACTGGAGGTTAAGTCTCTGCGCGGAAGACCCGTTTGTATCTGTGATCTCACCGTTTATCGACTGTTGCCAAGAAAAGACGCCACCCGGAGACACACCTGAGCAGACCTGAAGCAGAATCTGCAGTGTATTGAGAGCTAGAGACCCTTTTTTTCCCTTTACCCTTTCCCATCACTTTTACCTTTCTACCTCCTTCCTGTTAGTTCACCTTTATCCAGCAAAGGGGAAACTTGGATCCATTTCTGAAATGGACAGAATCAGTGAGCAGCGGCGATCGTAGGTGGAACTCAAAAGCTCTGAGCACCTGAACCAGAAAATGCACCTGAAAAGGATAGCACACAGTGAAGAGAACCGAACTAGGCACCAAATATTGGCCACACCAGGCCAATCAAGACCCAGAAGTCGGAGTTGCTTCTAGATTTGGTCGTAGCGTCACTTATCCAGTCATCATACCTGTGATCACCCTGCTAACCCACCACGATGCTCCATCACGCTTCCCATTGCACTAGTCACATCCTCCAGCTGTTCGTTGTGTTTTTTGCGTGTGATGTACATTACCGTTTTGTCTCGTCGTTCACACGAAAAGGTCAGGCCTGATCCCCTGATCTGCTTTAAAGAATAAACTATTCAAACCTAAGCCCCTTCTGACTGTTTCCTATTATTGTCTTAATACTAGGGCATGGGTAAAAGCATGTAACATATTAAGTACATGACATTTATATAATGTCATGAAATAATCACGTGATATTTTATATGGAAGCTTACAAATCCGGTCTATGCTGCAATTAAATGTTTGTTTAATCAAGTCACTTTTTTTTGAACGTTACATTTTTCAGCCCTGTGCCATCAATGCGCAAATTCTTTTTTTGACTATTTGTAGTATTTAGAATACATTTTACACAGTTATGAGTTAAATTTCAGATCACTATAAACAGTTTAGACTATAAATTGTACTACATTTATATGATAAACTGAGTAAAAAATATCAGCTGTTCGAGTTCTTTAGCCATTTTTAAAAGGCATGTTTTGAACTTATTTTACTACATGAGTTAAATTTATTACATTTCATAGTGAAAAGCAATACTAAAATGTATTTGAAATACATTCATGTACTAAGTATACTATGACTATATTTACATATTTGTGGACTTAATAAAAAAAACCCTGCAATTGTGCTTTTGATATACTAAACTAGTGTGTTTAAAGTCTGCTTTGTTGCTTAATGTACTTTTAATTGCATAGAAGTAGAGCTGAAGTCCAGCTAAAGATATACTTTTGATTATGCTAAAGTGGAACTATTCCAAGTGTACACCTCAGATATCTTCTATTAAAAGATTGTACAGAGATTATACAATCCTTGTAAGTGATATAAAAAAACATAATGTAGGCATACTCTCAAGTAATGGGCATTGTAAAATAAAGAAATACTCCAAATACATGTAAATTATAATTTTATGTCAGTTAAGTGGTACGTCAATAAATATGTTTGAAATACATTTAATACAAAATAATTGTCTTTGAAATAATGGCATAGTTTAACAAAAAAAAACTAGGGATATTATGTTTCTTATGCTCTGATGACATCGAGTTGTAGATTAGGAATACTTTCATGAAAACCCTTTTTGATATAGAGAATTGGAAAAAAATCGAGAGAGAACTGCAAAGAATGAGAGCGCTTGAGAGTGAAAGCACGTTTCCATCCTAAAGCGTAGCCTCTCTCTCTTTTATATCTCTTTCCCCTCCCTCATTCTCCTCAACATTTTAAATTTATCCGTCAGACTATGCAGTGTCGCTCCAGTAGTTCTGGAGAGCAGTGAAAATGCCTCTTCACTTTCAGGCTAAAACCCGCTTCACACACACACACACACACACACACATTTATAAAGTTGCCAGCCATGAGAACTCCTCTCCATGCCAGATGAACATTCTCTGTGCACTGGTGGTCTGAAAACATGGCAAACACAAACATACCATCTCTGCCGGATCTCCTTTTCTCTCTCACACACACACACACACCTAATGTTTGACTCCAGACACAGTTATAAAGGTACTGGAAGTTGGACTGACTAAATGAAGGCTTTTTTTCAGGTGAGGCCAAGGCTGGATGGACAGCACCACACAATGAATCACAATTTCCAGGCCAAGGATTTTTTTTGTGTGTGTAGCATCTGGGAATTTTGAATCCTCACAGACCCTGCCAGGCAGGTACGTTTTGCTCCAGTTGAGACCCTCAATAGTCAAAATGAACCTAATTTACTTCCTAAAAAGGAATAGTTCACCCAAAAAAATGAAAATTAGCTGAACGTTTACTCACCCCCAGGCCATTTATTGCCTGATTCGTAAAAGATTATTATCTGTCGTGTGGATTACTTGTGTATACCTGTGATGTTTGTATCAGCTGTTTATGCACTCAATCCGACGGCACCCATTCACCGCAGAGGATCCATTGGTGAGAAAATGCTGCTAAATTTCTCCAAACCTGTTCTAATGAAGAAACAAACTCATCTAGATTTGGGATAACCCGAGAGTGGGTGGATTTCCAGCCAGTTTTCATTTTACTTGAAAACATGTTTGTAGTGTACGTTAATCAAGAAAATGTTCGTATCTGTAATCTTTTGTGAAAATAGAAAATCTCCCCTTTTCTCTGTTCTTATAATCTGTGTCGTTCTTCTTCTGTGCGCTAAATGGATTTGTGCCCTTTATTCCTGCCAGTCTTTTCATGTCTACCTTTTTGCCATTGACATGATGCACACAAATGTTGGCTGCCTCTCGCAGCCCTTGGTTTTCTCCATCATTGCTTCTCAGAAATCAGAGGTTAATCTTCATTCTGTAAAGATTATTCCTCTCAGGGCAGATCTGGTTCTCATCTGCTCCCCTCAGAGCAGCTACAGGGGAAATACTCCTAAGTCCTATCTACTTTATCAGTGCTTTTCCTCTCTTTCTACTTCTTTTCTCTGATAGCTTTTCAGATTGTTCCTGTTTGTGTGCTGTGTGAATGTTTCTGCCGGCTGTAATCGAAGAGAGTTTCTCACAGAGGGATTATGGATTCTCTCTCTCTCTCTGTTTCTCAGGTACTCTAATCCTCGCCAAACTAACACTTGGCTTTGTGGGAGTGACAACTGAACCATCATTTTGAATTCCTTGTTAAATCTTAAAGCATTCTTGGTGAAGAAAATGAAGGTATCGGCATCATTTGCTCGCCCGTATTCGTTGCGAACCTGTAGGACTCTCTTTCCTTCGTGGATCACAAAAAGAAGATATTTTTAAGAATGTTCATGCTGTGCTTTTCCTGACAGCTAGTTGTCCATTTGTGGCGCGAGTAACCGACCTACTGTAGGTCCTCCAGGGGCGGAGCTCACCGGGACATTCTGATATATAATGCTGGTTTTGTGCACCTGTAGCACACAGGTTCATTATTATAATGGGGAGGCAGATGGCATTCCACTCTGCTAGCCTGGTGGCTCTATTCATCAGCGCACCATACCTCTAACGTGCTCTCCAAATAATTTATACACTGCAGACTTTATCTATCTTCACCCACACTTCTCTGCGGTCTGCTCTCCTCTGGGCCGCTAGCTAAGACACCATCTTGGAATAATTCTTCATTTGGATCAACAGCTGATAAATAATGTTTTCATTCTCTCGTGCACAAGGAGCTCCGCTGTACATAATAACCTCTCTGGTCATTTGTCTCCTGAAAAGTTCCTAACAGGTCCTTTGCTGCTGCTTTTTTTTTTTTCCATTTGCCCAAAAGGTTGTTATAATTGACCTGTTAAATATGGCTGGAACATTTATTTTAATTGTTGCTAATGTAATTCCGTCAAAATTGGGCATGTAGAATTAATTGAATTTGGCTGAATAATGCATAAATGAGAGTCTCGTTGACTTTGTTGAGGTAAAAGGAGAGTGAGAGAGTGAGATTCTGACTAAGTGGATCTCGATCCCAAAGCAAAACTCAATTTAAAATGCACATAGAATCAAAATTGCTAGTAAATTCCACAAATAATTACAAACATACCTAAGAATAAAGACTGGAACATTTTCTTCTAAGACATCCAATACTTATTTTATTTGATGTTGTGTATATATTGTGACGGGAGGAGCCAACGACAGACACAGTGGGCGTGGCGTCAGGCCTCGGAGAGGCTTTTTATTAACAAAAATAGTACAAAATAAAGTGTCCAAGGGGAAAAGTGTCCAAATAAAAGGGGAAACTGGTGCCCTCGTTGTGCTTCTGGGATTGTGGAAGGTCAGGTAGTGTTCCAGGGGGCAGGGTCCAGGTAAGGGCGGAGTCCGGCGGTCGCACGCGCGCTCCCCTCTCCTGTTCGGGGCGCGAGGGGCGGCGGCTTCTTCCGCGGCATCTCCGTCGCTTCTTTCTCCGGTCGTCAGAGATTTAGGGATTTAACGGCTCGGCATCCTGGCCCGTCAGCCGTATCCGGTGCAGTCGTCGCCTGGACTGTACGGGTCCCACGACGCGCTTGTCTAGCGGCGGACGAGCTCCTTCACGCACCCTTCCTGGACCCACGAGGACACCATGCATGCACGGGGAAGAGACCGGTCTCCCGAGGAGAGGCGCGCAGGGCATTTAACGGCGGCGGTGACAAGGCTAAATCCCTTCAGGTGTGCCTCGTCACACGCCGCCAGACCTGGCCGATACCACGCCCCTCCTTCGAACACACCCACTCCCGTCGGGAGCCTGGTGAAGGGCGGCGAATAAAGGACGGGGTGATGGTGACAATAAAGAGGAGGGGCAGCCGAGCGTCAACCCCGTCAGGCGGTCGCCGCCACGCAGGAGTGCTACCTTCTCAACCAGGCTCCAGCGGTCGGAGTGGGCGGGGCAGGGATTCTCTCTCGGGCAACTCCTCTCGCACCGGGACAGAGAAACCGGGAATTAGTCGACATGCTCAACCAGCCACCGGGTAAATGACAGTAAACGCAAGCGTCACTTACCCTTCCTGGTGGCTGGGAGCGAGTCTCCGTTGTTCCTCCGTCCCGGCATGGGTACCAGCGAGAGGGGATGACGTCATCAGATGTCGCCCAACTGTGCCGTCTAAGCTCCGCCTTGCCTGCATTCTCCACCACTGTGACGGGAGGAGCCAACGACAGACACAGTGGGCGTGGCGTCAGGCCTCGGAGAGGCTTTTTATTAACAAAAATAGTACAAAATAAAGTGTCCAAGGGAAAAGTGTCCAAATAAAAGGGGAAACTGGTGCCCTCGTTGTGCTTCTGGGATTGTGGAAGGTCAGGTAGTGTTCCAGGGGGGCAGGGTCCAGGTAAGGGGCGGAGTCCGGCGGTCGCACGCGCTCCCCTCTCCTGTTCGGGGGCGCGAGGGGCGGCGGCTTCTTCCGCGGCATCTCCGTCGCTTCTTTCCTCCGGTCGTCAGAGATTTAGGGGATTTAACGGCTCGGCATCCTGGCCCGTCAGCCGTATCCGGGTGCAGTCGTCGCCTGGACTGTACGGGGTCCCACGACGCGCTTGTCTAGCAGCGGCGGACGAGCTCCTTCACGCACCCTTCCTGGACCCACGAGGACACCAGCGTGCATGCACGGGGGAAGAGACCGGTCTCCCGAGGAGAGGCGCGCAGGGCATTTAACGGCGGCGGTGACAAGGCTAAATCCCCTTCAGGTGTGCCTCGTCACACGCCGCCAGACCTGGCCGATACCACGCCCTCCTCTCGAACACACCCACTCCCGTCGGGAGCCTGGTGAAGGGCGGCGAATAAAGGACGGGGTGATGGTGACAATAAAGAGGAGGGGCAGCCGACTCGTCACAATATATATATATATATATATATATATATATATATATATATATATATATATATATATATATATATATATATATATATAGCTGATCTTTAAGCCATTTTGTTATCTTTATTACCTCTGAGATAGTTCTTCTCTTCTCTAATATCAACCAATAGTCATGTGTAACCAGTATCCAAGTAACTTATATTTATAGTATATTTTTTCTTTGTTTTGCCATTTAATAGTCAGTTTTACCCCACTCACACAATGGTAAATTCATTTATGAAATCTCAAATTTAAACCTACATGACTTGTTTGACACCCTGCTAGAAACAAACATCTCAAACCTGTCGGATTGTCTTGTTTTATATGACTTAAACTGGTACTTAGTTGGTTATACCTCTCTAAAACCACTACTCTGACAAGCAAAGGACACCAGCTATGACTAGCAACTTGGTTAAAAGGCTAAACTGGTTTGCTGGTCATAGCTAGTCTCCCTTAGCTGGTCAGAGTGGTCTGTGTGGAGCTCCTACAGAGGTTCTGAGCAGTTTCTATTACACTGTCTAAAAAAACATTTAGCAGCACTATTCTTCACTCTTACTGCGGCAATTTTGTACCTCATCTAACCTAAAAGATTCACTTTACTACTTGTGTTTGGCAGGTGCTTCAATTCCGTTTACTAAGTGTTGGAACAAAGTTTCGAGATTTTGCTTGTTTCTTTCTCTCTCCCATGTTCGGCTACCTTTAAAAAGCCTCTTGTTTCTTTTTAGAAGTGAGGGGTTTCTGTGGTTATTGTGTGGATATGCGTGTCTGAAAGAGAGCGTGAGATCAAGGGAATCCAAGGTTACCGTCAACATGCATACTTCCTCCTGAGATTAAGGACACGATAATGAACTTCAGTGCTGCTGTCTTGGCGACAGGAGAGTGACCTTGTGGGCTGAAGGTGTGTGAGTGCCTGGTCTCGGGGCGCGTGTTTGTGAGGGATGAACCTTTCAGGGGGAGAAAAATGGAGGAGTCACAGCAGAGGCCTGAGAGATAGAACTTGAACTTTCTTTACTTGGCTACACATCACTTTCTCTTCCTTAATGCTGTAACTCATCTAAACTGAAGTAAACTGAAGACCGGAAAGTTGCAAAAATAGCTAGTATATTCCACTTTGGAATTAAACTGGAATTAAATTTGTATTAATGTAGAGTTGAACCACTGCATATATACCACTCAAGAAAAAGGTATTTTTAACCAGAAATGGAAAGGATAGAAAGCAAAAAGTAAAGCAATAAAAATGGGATTGTATCATAAAAAAAAAAAAAAAAAGGTTTGAAAAAAAAATACAACCTTGGAATTTCAAGGTTTGTAGATATAGATTGGATGGATGGTGGGAAAGATAGAATAATGGATGGGTGGATGGAAACAGTAGCTGTGTAAGTTGTAAAAAGTACTTGTCAACTGTTAAATATTTAATATATTTGTAGTATCAATGCAATATTGACGTACTCCATCCACTTTATGTGATTGACATCAGTTGCATTGCTTTCCCAGCATTCATGACTCCTCTCTCGTGGCCTCATGGCATAATAACGCATTCATCAGTTCTTCAAAGTTTTGCCTAAAGCAGTAGGTCATGCAGATTCTTTTGCCTGCTGAGTTTTGAATAGATATACTACTACTCTGGCATACATACATAATAGCAAAGTGTGCATATTCAGACGCAGGGCGATATTATTTTGGAAATTCTGTAAAAGCTAAATTGCTAAAATGATGCACTCACCTGCAGTCACAGTGAAGCAGCGATGGATCTTTTGTATCGTGATAAGCATCTGATCATGGATTTTGAGATGGATTTTGAGATGTGGGCGTTGCCCTCTAAAATACAGAGACAAGTTTAGCTTTTTTTTTTTTTTTAAAGAAAGAAATGTATGTGTACATGCATTGTTCACAATAATATCAATAACCTGCATTTAGAACACAGATAGGGTGAATTTTCTTTGCATGCTGACTTAAAGCAACAAGCTTTCAGCTTCCTTGTGGTAATTTGACAGGTAGAGGCAGTGTGTAAATGTCAGTGATCCACAGGTGCACACTGACTCAGGCGTTCAGTATACATATACTTTTCTCTCTCTGAGCTGCTGTTTTGTAGGCAGAGTGTACTGAACATAAACCTATCCATGTGTGAACTCTCAATCCCTTTTACTGTGAGACTGGAAAACTGGTTTTCCCTTTGAGGGGATTTGAATGATTTCCTCTGCTAGTGTATCTGTCCCCCCCCTCCCTCCCTCCCGCTCATGTACTCTCTGCTGTTCATCCTTCCCTCTGAGGAGCGCTGAAATGTCTTCAGTCCCTTTTACAAGGCAGTAATGTCCTCTTCCCTGCCCTAATCCTACACAACCCCCTTTTTTTTATTTGCGTGGCATGGGAAGGGGAGAGATACGCTTCTATTAAACAAGCTTACAGCGGCACGCGGGACCGGAACCGGTGGTTGATAAACTTGGGCATAATGAGAGATTGGAATGAGAAAAGATAAAAGTGATTCATTTCTCTTTTTTTCGGTCGCACATTCTGAATATATTGTCTGATTCAACAAATGTCAAGTGTCTGTCTCAAGAGAATTGTTCGCTCTTTTTCCTCTGGCACACACACATACATATGTGCAGGCGGGAGCGTTTTCGCTTGGTATACGGCTGCTTTCTCGTCCGCTTTTATTGGTTTGTGTCTGGAGGTTGGGAGATTCCACCAGGGGAGCGTGTGGAGAAGAATAAACCCGTCTCCATCTTGACTCACCTGCAAAGCTGTGTAATTTCTGTTAGACGTGTTAAAGCTCCCTCACATCCTCCTGCTAAGAGCGCTGGGATTCCAAGAACTGCTCCCTTTATGATGGGCTTGCACACACACCTGCTTTTTTGTGTGTGTGTGTGTGTGTGTGTGTGTGTTATAGCACGAGAGGCGATAACATACAGTCGTCCTCGTGGAATGACTTACACACACATAAACGCCATATATGTGTAAGCTACAGGGGAAGGGGGGTCCTCTTGACCCTTCCTCGTGGCTGTCCTGTTGACCATAGATGACACTAAATCTCATTTCAACGTATTAATGCTCTTACTGATCTTGCATTCATTTTTATAATAAAGATGTTCTTAAGCGTTCAAGTAGCTTTATTGCATTATACATATTCATGATTCATTATTACAATATATAGGTTATATTTTCATCCGCATTAGTCATCATAACCTATAGTCCTGTAATCATTCAGTCTTTCATAGTTTATATACTTGTATTTATATATTTTGTAATTATAAAATGATATCTAAAATAATTTGCTGAAAAAATTTCTCAAAACAATTAACATTTTTGTAATAGCTCATTTTTGGCTTGTAATCTATAACTATGCTTATTCAACTATGCTTTCAGAATCTACGCATTTATATTTACTTATCAAATATCTGAGTTTGAATAAGTCTGCACGGCTGTCACTTCTGCACCTCTCCGCATTCGTTTTCCTGTTTTCTTCTAATATATCTGTCAAGCGAATTTCACCTAGTGCATGTTGGGTTGTCATGTATGCTGCCTTTATACCAAGGCCCATTGGTGTCCTGCTTTGTGCCTGACCTACTGCTAACCTATACCATATGAGCCTGTAAGGTTGATCAGCCTGTCAAGCGCAAAGCAGGACCCCTTGCGCATACAGCGCACAACTGTTTCTATTTCAGATCGCATTTGTTTCCTTCAGAAGCTCTGCTTTTGAAAAACCAATATCATCATATGCTAATGCCCATATAATTACTACAGTCACATCTGATAAATAGCTCTTTAACATTCATTGCGTTGAAGTCATTGGCGTTGTTTATATGTGTGGTTTGTTTTTTCAGTGGACATCTTCACAGACAAAAGAAGCCCATTAGGGGCTGCTGAGGGGTCCTTCACTCAAGTGAACTAATCTTAAACGAGAGCCCAATCAGAGGTAGCCGGCCCTGATGCCTGATGGCTTAATTACCTGTTCCTGTAATACTAATCATGGTTAAATATTTATAAGGGGAAAATCTTTTGTTTAGACTTGACCTTTCTCTGGGGCTCATTAGCATCTGCTTATTAGCTTGTTTTATTTTTTTTCTTTCCTTCACGGCCCTAGGGCCGTTATTGATTTTGATTACGAAAGTGACAGCGGCCGCTATGAATGCGGGTTAACTCAAGAACGACATGACATTTGCTTATCTGTGTTCATTGCTTGAGCGTGGGACGTTTGGGACGCGTTCGCGCGCGTGTATGTTTTGGAGGGGGTCGAGGTGGGTGGGTAATAGTTATTTTCTCTGTCCGAGGAGACCGGGCGAATCTTATCTGCTGCGCGCACCATTGTCTTCAATCGACCGCGAATAAAGCAGATTCGTATCCACCCGAAGAGCACGCGCATGTTTGTGTGGAAGAGAACGGCGCCTTTTTGTGTGCTCAGCTCTTTGACTGACCGGGATGATTGGATTTTGCTGTTCCGTGCGAATTACCATCCAACACGCCCCCAATTCGACAGCGCTCCCCCACAAACTCTCTTCCCTCAGGCCATCCCGATGCCCTCAATCACAAAAACAGAAAAGGTCTTTCATGTAAAAATGGAGTGGATAGCATTCCCTCAGGCAAACTGAAAGGCAGAGACGCTTTTCTCTTTCTCTCTCACCTCTGGAGCGTTGATGTTTTATTGGTGAGCCGTGTGTCAGTGCTCTGGTCTCAAGTGTTTCTCGGGACTCGGAAAACATCCAGTGCAGCTTTAGATGTGCAAAACGCAAACCAGAATCCACACACTATGCTAATACACAAGCTTTAAATCATTTAAAATATTCTGACGAGACAGTAATGCTAAATAGTTTCAGGATTTGTTTGCTAACTGCTGGATTTTGTTTTGTGCTCATAGCCTGTTCGTACTATAAAGCTACTTCAAACTGGAGGGGAAATAACATCTCATGCCGTGTGAATATAATTTACTTGAAATGCTCCGAAAACTTGCTCAAGAAATTATACGATCGGTTGGCCGTGTTCTGTTTAGTCACATTATACAGCTCTTTTCGATAGTCTATTTTGAATGGTGAGCTTGCAGATGTTAGATATTTAATAATATTCAATAGTTGTCCAGCTGATGTTTCGCTCATTTTCCATGTTTATGTTTATATTTATCTTAACACCAGTAAGGCACAGTAATAGTGGTGAAGAAATGTAACAGAAAGCCAAAGAATTTATCCAAAAGTTCATCTCGTTCTCACATCAAACATTGATATTGATATCAAACATTGAAGTTAATATCAATGTTTTTCTTGTTGCTAAATCATTTCTTTTGTACATTATTTGAGTTGTATTTATTTATTTATTTATTGACAGTTGTCTGTTAGACTTCACACAAAATCTTTATCCTTTTTTAAGTTTTCTTTTTTCGCTTTCAATGTCCAAAAAAAACCTTTCAAAAAGAATAGTTTCCAAAAACTTAAACTGTAGTTAGTTGCCAAGCACCGTTTCCTGTTCAAATTAATCTGGGATATTATTACACTCCACCTGAACATTAGAGCGGCTCACATGAGAGTTGAGTTTCAGCTTGTGACGTATAATGGTCCCGCTCACCTTCTCTCTGCATCATTTCCTGTCACCTCTGTACAGTTTCTTGAAATAAAAGTGTCAAAACGCCCCAAAATAGCGTTTAAAACGTACACACACACACATCTTGGATGTTTCTGTGAGTCATTTGCTAGCCGTGGGCACCGTAAGCACTCACAATCCCCTCTTCAGCTTAAACTTTTTACCCACCAAGTCAGCACAGTAACAATCAGTCGACCCCGGCTGTACAGACAAATATCTCAATCTGTGCTATATAACTATATCATCAGCACAATGACAAATCAAGCCAATAAATGCTGGCAGCTGAAGCCTGACATAAGATTTGCACTATCCCAGAAGGGAATCCAGCGGTCGGGGGTTATAGATGTATGCTGTGCTTATTTACAGAACAATTTCAGAGTGCACTGGCCCTCTTCATAACCTCCGGTGAAGTGTGCGTGCGCGTGTCCACTCTAATGAGACTCTGTGGCCCAAGGACTGTCATTACCGCATGCTAAAGTGTGACGTACACCACAAGCCACAGGCCATCAATGCAGACACCGTCGCACACAGATAATAGACAGCCATTTTGTACCCCAAATAATTCCAATTCTGTTCACTACAGGCTCATTTAAGGTCCAGAGATCATCGCGGCAGAGGCAGAGCGAAGCTGAATGACTGACTGGTAGTCGTCATTATCAGACATGTTCCGTTCGACATGCGAGTCCAGACCGAGGAGGAGGTGAGAAGGGCCCATGTTCAGTGAGCGTGTAATGAAGCCGGGTTTGGATCAGGGTCACTGACTCGAGTGCCATTCATTTCTGCGAGGAGACTAGTCTGCTGTGTGCTTTAAATTACAGCGGACTGGCTTGGTGAAACCTGGATTACTTGGTACCGAGGGAGCAGACGGTAATATACTTGTGAGTAGTTGACATGAAAGTTCAAGCTGTGATAGCCATGTGCTGTAGTGTGACATGTTACGCTTCATCTAAAACTATTTCTAATTCTTTTATAGGTAATAGTTTACCTGAAAGAAGGATATTGTAACATCCATTTTGGTGCATTCAACTGTTTGGAGCCTGGTTTGAGGTCTATAATGCCAATTGTCATTGGTTATCTCATAACTGACTGTGATCTAATTTGAATATGCATATAACAGATGTTCTGACTATTTCTATGTACTTCTATATATTTCGAAGCTAGACAGACGTGATTACCTTTCAGTTTGTGTGGAAAACAGCATTGAACGTCCTGCATAAAAAACTGAGGAAGGAAAGTTTGAAAGCTCATATGAGTACATATGAAGACATTTTTCATTTTTGTGTAACTTAGCCTTTAAACTGTAGACTTATGACATCATGAGAAACCATTAAGTACAAAATGCATGAAAACTTACAATATTCCTGTGTATACCTGGCAAATCTTCAGTGTTACGTGATCTTTCAGAAATCATTCTAATATGCTAATTCGGTGTGCATTTATACCGGGATTTCTTTGATCAACAGAAAACTCAAAGAACAGTGTTTATTTGAAATAGAAATCTTTTGTAACATAAACGTCTTTACTGACACTTTTGACTAAGTTAATGCATCCTTGCTGATTAAAAGTATTAGTGCTTTTAAAAAAAATCCAATTGACCTCAAACTTTTGAATGGTAGCATTCAAAGGTATATAGTGTAGTGATAATATGTATTAATGTCCCTCTATGTTCTGTGACTCAGGATCTGCATTTGTGTGTCAGCGTGTGTGTTAATAATTGTAATTTGTGTTCTCCTCACAGACCCTCACTGTCTCTGTCTCCGGCCTTCAGGACAGAAGCAGTCATCCGTAAACCACATCGTCTAGATCTTTATTTATTTTGCCACCAATCGACTCTGAGCAGCCTGCCGGACAGCTGCAGCAAGTGAAGTCACTTTACGCTCATTAGCATGGACAAGAGATGAGACCCTAGAAAACACGCACCACAGTTTCCCTCCCTGCACCCATTCATGAGTGTGTATGCGGCACTGAGGAGCTCCAGACACCTCTCTCTGGATTTCAATCGTGGGTTGGCATTCACGTGTTTGCATATGTATTTATGGTCTCGGATATTTTTAATGTCTTTTAATGGATACAGGTTCGACTTCCCAGGAGGGAGCGAACAACTTCAACACACACTTGCACGTGAAAATGAAGGAGAATTTGAGCACAGGAAAAGAAAAGATGAGAGGAGATGAGAAGAGAACAGATGGTACGTGGTGGGATAACTCATAAAAACTGCTTTTTACTATTGCAAAACGCCCCATACAAAGTAGTACAGTAAACCATACTACGTTATTGTGACTGTTCTTTGTAATATACCAAGGTAATGAATGACTGATATGGTATATTGCAAATGCTTAAAAATATGTCAAACGTGAAATTACCGCGTTAGTATAAAAACACGTGCTTAAATAAAAAAAAAATCGAACAAGCGTATAGAGACATATGTTCTGAGACACTTTGCAGGTTAATCTTGAGCAGAACATGAGCAGAAAATTGGCTTTCATGAAAATGCTATTTTAAATATGAAAGTTTATCCTCAGAGTGAGTGGAGGGAATAAAAAAAAAAAAAAAAACTAAAGGAGCGATGAGGTGAGCATGGGTATGAAAGCAATAAAAAGAGAGAGGAGGGAGAGATGGTTAGAGGATAAAAGGGAATTGTGGGGCGGAAAAGAGAGATACGAAAGGCTTGTCGAGTGGAGGGGAGAGATGCAGGGCTGCGTGTTAGTTCCTCTTCATTTGCTCTCTGTATGTGGTGTAGAGGTCAGGCTGAGAGCTGGGACTCGGGCCATGAAGGAGAGAGCAAAGACAGCCTTAGGCAGGAATACACCAGCCCTGTATACACTAATCTTCTGTCTATATATTCCTCTATCGCATAAACATACTCTCTGTGTATGCTAATGTTCTCTTTCTCTCTTATAAGATACATTTACATGTTGATTTGTAATATATGGGTTTAATATATCACTGTATCACTGTTAAAGAAAAGAATGACCTTTAAATATCTAGTTTAAAACAGTTACCAAGTTATTTTTCTCCCCTGCACCTTCCTGCATGTTAATTTGAGTTTCCAGTTAATTAATTTCACATAACATTTGTGGTTGTTAAGTAAGCAAGCAAGTAAATAAATATAAAAATATTTAGCAGTTAAGCATTATTCCAAACTGAGGTACTTTAATTGTTTTGTTTTTTTAATGTATTCATTATAATATCAGCATATTTTTAATAATAAAGCATTAAGTCACTGTAAGTATGAATTCAATTTGTAGTGTATTTTTGAAAATTATGAGAATCATGTTATTTATGTTAAGAAGTAGGCTATTTTTATCTGGGATCTGAGTCACAAATAGCAATGTATGTTGCATAGCCCTATAATTGCATGAGGTAGTTATGTCAGACAGACATGATAGATAAAATACAGAGCCAGAATTCAGACACGGATGACACTGTCGCCTCATTTCAAATTTCTAAACATGCGGCGGCCCAAAGATTCCTCCATCAAGTGAGTTCTGTTTACCTTCACCTCAGTAATCATGGGATATAATCAGCAGATGGAGCGAGAGGGGCTGCGCTGTTTCCATTTCCGAAATCAAATATGTGCTCATCATAAAAAAAAAAAAAAAAAAAAGAGGACGAAAAGAAAAAAGCCATCAGAGGAATCCATCAGATCAGCGGAATAAATCTAATTTCCCTACAAATACATCTGTAATATTTCAAATCCACGGCCCGGGTTAATCTAACGCTTCATTTACATTCAAATAAAGCCAAAGTCGTGTCTTATCAATAATAAGAAGCCGGCGGAAAAATAAATGAAGTTTAAGGCGGTGGAGGGGAGAGAGTGCAGGGTTTTCGTGTGTGTTTTATTCTCAAAGAGTCAATAAAATATAAAGAGACTCAATTATTCTATTAAGCTGAAACATTGCATCATCACGGAGCGTTACTGAGTCAACAGAGATCTCCGGCCGTGTTTGATGAAGTTTGGTTTAGACAGAGCATACTTGATAAGCAGGGGCTCGCTGGAGGTGTCTGTTTTACAAATGAATGAGAGAAGAAGAGAAAGGAAGGGAGGAAGTGTTCTCTGGAATGATGTTATTTTCAGTGGTGTTTACTATTGAACTATGCAGCAATCGGTTTTCTTAGCTTCTTATTTTAGGTTTGTATAACAAAAGTTGATCAAACTCCTAAAAATTAAGCAATCTGCTGAAGCTGGTTGCCTTCAAATTTAAAGTTGGCTCAATTTAATTTTATGGTTATTTTTAAATTTAGCAGATTTTGCAGCAGGCTCAGGTTGGTCATGAAGATTAGCCACTTTATATACATTGCAATATATATATGCAATACAATAGATATTTTTGGAGGTAAAATTTTGCTGAAATTTAGTTGATGTGACCACACCTTTAGAATGTTTCTGTGAATAAACATAACATTGTTCACTGGTGTGGACGCTAATAATGTTATATTTATAGTTATCTTAAATTAAGATATTAACTGAAATCCCCATGGTTACTAAACGGATAGATGAGCCTGTTTTAAATAAGCCAGTAAGCATCCTTATAGAAACACCCTAGCAACCAGCCAGAATCACTTTGCTTCCTCATAGCGATGCACTTACGACCACTTACAACACTAGTAAAAGCATAACAACACTGTCATGGCGGCAAACGCTCAGGTTCTCTTCACAAATTGTACAAATTTCATTTTTACTGTCTTTATTATTATTTAATATTGTTCCAGGAGGAAGCTGAGTGTACAGAGAGAGAGAGAGAGAGAGAGAGAGAGAGAGAGAGATGAAGAGAAAGACTCTTTCTGCTCTCGGGGTGTGAGATGCATGCTGACTACACCACACTGCAGTAGTGAGGTCAGATCCTCTTGGTCGTAATGAGACATTCTGAGAACAGGAAACTGCAGTGCTCACACACCTCAATGCTGCTTAACGCACCCTCTGTTTTCCAGTGTTCAGATAACACGGTGCATTTCAGTTGCCTTAAAACACATATGACACAAGCCCACGTGGTCCTGTTGACCGCCTGACACAGTATGTCCACGTTTAAAAGAGCACGGGTGCACCGATTCAGTGCCATACTCTCAAACGATGTGCTATGCATTGTGTAGTACCTTGTGAAGTATAGGGAAAAAACAGCAGTATTGTTTCTTGTTTGGTGTTGCTGCTAAATTTAGCATGCTAGCTTGCCTTTTTTATAAAATGTTGCTATTGCCAGCAAGCTGAGTATCTAGGCAGCGTGCTGAATGTTCATGCGGTTATCAATGAATTTAATCAATTATCCTATGCATTTTCGACTCTAATAAGTTTTCCCAATCAATGGCTTAGAATGAACTCATGAATGAGCCGTCCTCCGTGATTTCTGTTTATTCCAACGTACGATTCTTGCTCTTTTCACCACTTGAATATGACGACTCGTAATTGCTTCTTCAAGAGTATAGGAAGTAGGATGTACAGACAGCATATATGAAATCTTGCACTGAGATAAGCTGATATGCTAAAGCTAGTATAACCACCAGAGACAATATTGCTCTTTATTGCACTGAAAAAACAATATAATTATGACACTAATAAGTATAGTGTAAGTGCACAGTGTAAAGTACTACTACAACGGCAATGACCTGTGTTGTTTTGAACATGGAAGTGCTCTTCTTCGCTATCATGTATCACATGTTTTACTGTATGCAACCGGAATGCAGTGCGTTGTCTTTACATGGGGAACATAGGGTGCAAAACTATGCATATTTGGATAGACCGATCTATATCAAATTTCAGTGAAATTAAATGCTGCCAGAAAGACAAATTCATTCAACATTTCCTTTTTAAAACACGAACACAGGTGCACCTATTCAACATTGTAGTCTGAAAACCAGCCGCACACCTTTCACCGTCCTTTTAATTAGCAATCGACGCACACAAACACAGGTGCACATTGCCTGTTATCATGGTCTGAGACACACATGCACACACTCCAGGACATTATCAACCAACACACACCGGTGCTGCTCGCTACTACTATTATGGCGCTGTCTAAAACACACACACACACACACGCAATAAAGAGGACGCTGGACCTTCTCTGCCGTGTGGTTTGACGGTGATAAAGGTTTTTATGTGTCAGCTGCTCATGGCTGCTGAACTGCAGTGTGTGAAACTGTCTTTTAAATGTCACCTTGTGAAAACGCACAGGAAACTCCCACAGGATACAAACACTCGCTCTCATTTTTCAAAGAGAATTCCATGTATAGGGTAGAGTTGTGATTCCCATTCAGGGGTGTGTGTACTGCAGGGGATACCTGGAAAGATTTCAGTTTTGTTATGCTAAACCTATTAAAGAAGAAATTATGAATTTAAAAATATAAGGCATCAGGGTTGTCAGAAGATTACAAATAATTGAAAATAATAATAATTTTTGTATTGCAGTAAAAGGAAATAGTAGTTACCTGGTACTAAGTCTTCATTGCTAATATGCTATTTCTTTCTTATTTTTTTAATCAATCAGTCGTTAATTTGTACGTTTTGGTTAATATTATTATAGTGTAAGCTTAAACTGAGATAAGCTGTAATGTTTGTGCAGAGATTTAAAGAAGCACTGTATTTATTTTGAATATTGTGGTATTGATTACAGGTGTGATTTCATTTTTACGATATTAATATTTTCATTCTTTTGCAAATGCATGCGTGATATGTAGGCTATACAAAACAAAACAAAGCAAAAAACGTAATTGCAAAAGCCACTTTGATATGTCTTGTTTGATTTAGATTTTAACAGCAATAATAAGTAATATCACACAATAATAAAGGATATTGTAAAAAAAGTCTTTAAAATAAAAGGTTATAATTTAAATAGCCTACACAAGAAAAAACGATTTGAAAAAAAGTCTAAATAAACGTATGTAGGCTAGTTTAGCTATATCTGTTAATTTGCAAGATTTGAAAACGAATCTCCTTGTGAATGAACTAATTTACGTATAAATAAAAGTTAGATTATTTTTTTATTTAAAAAATATAGAAGGCGTCTCAATCCTTAAATTCTACGCGACAACAATATTACAAATGTTTTAAAATTCTTCTTCAACTGATCTCAAATCGCGTTCACCGTCTCGCGAGATGTAAAGGCGTGTTTCACGCGCACCTGCCTGTAATCAAGCTCAAGTCACGTTGAGGTAGCGCTGCGTTGAAAGGTTAAGATTGGAAAGAGTAACGCTGGTTTGTTTATCTTTGTACAGCCAAACAAATCGATATCAAACCGGTCTATAATTGCAAATGCAGCACACAACAAACGATATGTTTGAGAGGGCAATATTGGTGAGTCTGTTTTCACTCACCCTAATAAATGACACGTGTATCGCTGTAGAATAACAACGGCTTATGTAACATTTATTTATTTATCCGTTCATTCGTTCCAGCATAAGGAACCCATTTTTTCATTTTCATGGTTTGGGCTTTTGGAGTTAAATAAGTTGGGAAACACTGTAGTGACCACATAAGCCAAAAAACAAAAAGAACCCAGATTTAGTTTATTTCACAAGTTCTCATCCCAGCAGTTCTGTACTGTTCCCAGACAGCCGAGTGGGCAGGATGCACCTCCGCCCTTGACCCTAATGGGTCTGGGGGCAGTTTACAGTCACACTATTAGTGGTGAAAAATTATCCTCGCCTGCATCCCTGGGCAACACACTGACCTATTAATGCCAATCAAGTCCCACGCAGACCAAAGAGAGATTATGATCTAAGCAGGCCAGAGATGGAGAGATGGTATCAGCTCTCTGCTTTCAATCAATACTGGCTGATTCTAATAGGCATTGATTGCATCAAAACCTTGATCCCAAATCGCAGATGTGATTATGTAATGGGGGCCGTGACATTTTATTGAAAACAATGAGACTGGCCGTACAGGCTGGAGGAAATATTAATCTTACTGTGTCACGTTACTGAACTCTGTTACTTCTTTGTGGTCATTTTTTGATTTATGATATATGTGTGTTGGGGCGATTACTTGTGACAGCTGAACGTGCTAGCAGAAGTATGCTTTGAAATGATTGAACTGCATGTTTAGTTAGTGAATGGTGTCCAGTTATCATCTCGGCCCCTCAAAAAAAAAAAAACGCCAAAACAAAAAACCCGCCAGTTTTGTTAGGGATAGATTTTTTTTATTATTGGCAATCTGATTGAATTAAGAGTCAAGAAGTTGAAGTTTAAAGTGATTTCTCAGCGTGTGTTTTAGTTGTGTACACTATCTTTTTTAGTAAATATCTATAGATTGTTTATTGGGGTTTTTTTCTATTTATAGGTGACACTGGGGCTAGCTGGTCATACAAAGAAGTTGGCTGCACAAAGAATACATCTTATTAAGTAAGTGAAGGTTTTTTCTACTTGTTTTTTTTCTTTTGTACGCTGTTTTCAAATACTTGAACTCTTCTAAAAAGGTTTATCAATTCCAGTAGCATCATACGTTTGTGTTAGATATTTAGTGGTGGGTTCTTATGTGACAACTTGCCTACAAAAGGTCCTTTTTTGCAAAGGAACAACAGTGTAGTTTTTTGAAAATGGTGGTTTTGTTTATGTCTATAAAACAAACTGACCTTCAGAAATTAACCTGCTTTGAAAAATATTCACTAGTATAATAAAAAGTGTAAAGACTCCATTACATTTAAAAAAAATTAATTAGCTGCTATTAAGGTAATTTTATTTTATACTTTTGTTTTTTATTTTAATGTTAGTTTTTCCCACAGTTATTAAAAACTTCTATTAACTCTGCTTCAACTTGAATGTATTTCAGTTACTTGTTTAGTTAGAGCAGCATTTTCATCTAATATTTATATTTATGTGTTGGGTCCCCGCTTTTCGTATCTTTGTGTACAGACCAGTCTGAGAATAGTAGTGTATCCTGATAATGGCATGTACAGGCAAAGTTTGTATTAAAAATATGAAATATGCAGTTCCTTATATCAACTCAAGAAAGAGTGGGAGAGGTTTTTTTTTTTTTTCCATCAGTCAGCATAACAAATATCACAAATGAAATCCGCAACAAGGTGCATGTTCAATCAGTCTCAGCAGCGAAGAATAGCACAAATGAATTCTCCTTCCACCACAGAACAAAAGATATCATTACAGCTCCACTGATGTTCACGTTGTTGTAAACCACATTGCTTTGTGCTGCTGTATTGAAACTGAACGATGATTGCAGTCTTTCTAAAAACTTAAAGCAGAAGTGACCAAGTGATGAATGGCTTCTATGACTCTACGATATACTCATTTATCTTAAGCGTTTTTAAGACGCATTCATCATAAGCATTATTATGTAATATTTTCATAACCATGTTGTTTTCTCAGAGGTGGTTTGTACTTGACTGTCCAAACTGGTTTTACTTTTTGTATTTTAACAAAATATTTTTATTTTAGCAAAGGAACATGTTTAGTCTATTTTAATTCTGTAACGCGATGCATTTCTGAGTGAAACCGGAAAAATGTAAACCAATGCAAAAATGATTAACAGTATCTTTGTCCCCAAAAAGGTTCAGAGAAAAGTTTTTTTGATTTGCTTCCGCTTCATTATGTAAATAAGCAAAAAATTATAAAACTATTTGCTCTAAAAAGCGGTGTGTTTGTGGCAGTAAATAAAACTAATTATAAAAAATACCCGTGTGCAATATCAAGCAGCTGTCAAAAGAAGCCTTGTACCTTGTTAAAGTTAAAAATGGCTGCATCTTCTCTTACGTTATAAATACAGTGCATAGATTACAAAAGCAAATGTGTGAAATAACATACCCAGTGAATTGCTCACAAAAAGACAATAGCATGCATTCGAAAGTAAATAGATTGCATTTTAATTTCATATTAATTTTGACAAAAAAAATTCTACATCGATGCTTGAAGACAAGAGGGACAAAAAAAGCATGTCTGTTTCATTATTTAAAAAAATCATTAATCTGTGTGTATCTCTGTGTTTGGGTTTTCTTTGATGATTGAAGTCCAAAACCTCATTGGAATGAGTTTGCTGCCGTATAGATTATAAGAAATAGGCTTTCTTAAACCGCCAGAGAGAAACATCATGCAGAAGAACCGAACCACAAAACAAGAGTCGCTGAAGCAGCCCTTGCTCTGTGATTGCACACATTGCTGCCGGTGACCAGACCGTGTACACAGATAACCTCGCCTTCAGCAGGCGTGATTGAATAGCCTGAGGCGGAAGAACATTCTGGAGATTCTTCTATAAAAGTTTTCGGTGAAGTCTGTGTTTGTAACTTGGGCTTATCGCCACAGCCTTGGGTAACAGACGCTCGCTGCGTCTCAGCCATGCAAATGATAACGGGCTCTGACGAAGGGCATGTTCTCGTGGAAATCTTCACGTGTGCGTCTGAAGGCCCCGGGATCTGTGCAGCTTTCCTTGAGAATGTCTCCCTCTGTAATAAACCATCTCTCCAGATGAGACTGTCTGACTTTGCCCGCCGTGCCTGGAAGACACACACAATGCGCACAATGATTGCCATTGACCGAGAGGATGGAGCGACCAGCTGTGTGCGAGGAACAGTGACAACAGTCATGAATACACACAGGATCTCATAGAAGCATCCAAATTCAGCAGACCGGTGAGATCATTGCTGTGAGGCCACATTGAGACATCAGAACGTGCCGCTGAGATGAAACTATACATGTCGATCCAATATACAAGCATTAGCTTATCTGGTTGGAGTTGTGTAGCTAAACCTCGGCAGAAGCACAAAGCCTGGACCTCAATTAAGCTAATTTTGCCCAAGAGTCGTCCATTTGCTCAAGTGATTTGCCACAGATTATTTTTATATTTATTGCATAAAATTTAGTGGTTTATCTGAAGATTATACCACAATAAATGATTGTATGAAAAAGTCTCTATTAAAGTAGTAATATATTTTTTCATCTTATTTTTTATTTAATCTTTTTTTTTTATAATATTGTTAGTTTTTTAATCGTGTATTCCTTAAAGTGTCATCTGCGAGCAGCTGTAATAAAAAACAGTAGAAAATAGTAGAAAATATTGTGTATAGACTGAATTGTTGTATAAACTTTGTTCATAAAGTCTTTGTGAAGGATCATATACTACTGAAAGAAGTGTCATAAATCAGTACACGTCTATGAATCAACACGAATATTGTCTGTAAAAACAAGTGCGTAACTCGTAACTGAATAAAATTCTCCTGATACTCCATACATCAAATAGAAATCTGATTTCTGCGGTATGCTTCAAAGATTTGAAAGTGCAAACTTTTAAATCCAGTTTTTTTTTAAGAAAATGATTACGCCAAGCTGTAAACTTGTCTTCAGGTTTGTCCACCCTGGTGTTTTGACATAGATCGTGAACGGATGAGGTCTTGTACACAGCAGTGACAGTGATGCTGTTTTCAAAAGGATGTTCATCAGACAGAAATCAGTCTTGAAACACACACAGAAAGCAGCCAATAAGAGGGTGGACACATTTATGATGGCAGACGCTATAAATCCTGTCCTTTCATTGGCAGCCCATAAATAATATTGTCCGTGGTGTAAAATGACTTTGAAATTGACCATATAGTGTGTGAGTACACATTTTGTGTGCATGACTTAATGGCATAAATCTAGCATGGCGCCCCGTAACGCAGAAAAATGTGTTATTATGTAGCTGGTATGTGCAACCACTCTGTCAATCAATTTGTTCAAAACTCTGAACCTTCATTCACGACTGGAACAAATTATCCCCTTCATGAGTGAGTCACTGAATTATTCATTAAACCAAATTATTGAAAAGACTGATTCATTTAGAACTGATAAAAATGAACGTTTTTGAGTGAGTCAGTAAATAATTTAAACCACTGTTTTTTTTTTTTTCTTCTCCGAAATGATTCTTTTTAGGAATCGTGACTCATTGAATTATTCACTCAGCTAATTCGTTCAAAACACTGATTCGCTGAGACTTCGGTGGAGCAAAATTAGGCAAATTACCTGCCCGTATTGCTTAAGCTGCTTGATATTACCGATTTCCGTTTTATACAAGCTGACACAAAATGAAAGACCCAAAAGAATTCAACATGAGTCGCCCCCCGTGCTTCACTTCCTTCATCCTGTTCTTTTAGACACCAAACACTCCAATCAATCGTATCGATCATTCCTCGGCAGACTCGACCTGTCTGAGGAATCTATCTGCAGGTGTCAGTGGAGAGAAATTTATGAACTTTAAATCTACTTCACTGCGCACACGCTGATCATTTGAGTGACGCTGGATCGTCGTGGATGGGAATAATATATCTTAACTAGACTCTTATCTAGAATAACTGACACAAAATCACTGGAAACACTGATTGCTTGACAGATGACTATATCATGCAGATCTGTCATGTGAAGGCGCTACGCATGTCAAATGATGTGAATAGTAAAACATAGTCATGATGGTTTTGAGAATAAACTTAGAGCGACAGCATTCATCTACATTTGCTTGACTTTATAGTTTGACGGTGCTGTGCCATCAATGGCCTTTCCTCTGGTCCACATCCCGTCCACACGGTGTCTATTGATCAGACTGACAGGTAACTGGTCAGTATCGGGGCCTAGATCTGTTTTAATTCCACTGCACCGTGGACCGTTTGTTTAAACTGACAAATTGTTTGTGTGTTTATTTTGTCTTTAAATTAATTTTATCGGACAGGTCCCAGCCACCGGGACAAGGTCTAGAAGTGTAACAGATTACAAAGTTGACCCTGCTGCGGTCTCAATCAATGGTGCCCAATTGCACAAAGGAACTTTGGTGTTTTCGCAGACGCATTCAATGTTGATTCATAGTCTCCGCATTGATTTACAAAAAGGTCAATGTTCTTCACAGATGACAATTCTTTCAATAGTATAATCCCTTAGTTTTATATCAGATGACTTTGACTTTGAAGTCGTCCTGTCTTAATCGTCTTTATTCACAGCTGAAATCTTCATAGAGAAGATATGTTGCAGTACTAGCCTGTAAGTATTGTTTATATATATATATATATATATATATATATATATATATATATATATATATATATATGACTTTAGAACTGTCTATTTACTTTTAGGTCAGCACATCTTGAGCATTTATCATCATTACACCAAAGACGTGTGTATTGATTATCGGTCATTTAAGATTGATTCCTCTGTTCGCTTGTATTTAAATGTCCTAAAATCTATTTGCTGTTTTTCACAGTGCATGCAAAACATGCACAAGGCCACGCTAACTCATTGAGATGTGCTATTCTCTTCAACTATTCATTTATTTAAATTAGATAATTGGAAAGAATCGACCCATCGGATGACCGGAGCATCTTCACCACCTCCAAGTAATTATACGTGAAACATTTAAACACTAAATCCTTAACATCAGCCCCAAACTCCTCCACTGGTGCCTTTAAAACAGTTTATTAGTTCGTCCTTCCCAAATACTCGATGCACTGAAGGGAGTTTCCAGATATTCCCATGGGTCATTAACAGATGCAGGCTTCTGAGCAAATACTGCTCACCTTGTGCACCGAGTTTAGGAAATGACTCGCGGGGTGCTGGTGAATCTGTTTTGTTAAACAAGCCAATTAAGCCAAAACATTTTGAAAAAAACTATTTAAATGTTTAAAAAAACAACTGGGGCGAGGAGTTTAGGTTTAGCAAGAACATGAGCCTAGTTTACATTTCAGCTTTGTAGAAACAAACAAGTATCAGGTTCTTCAAGATCTGAGCCGAACGCTGTCTTTAGGAACAAACACAAGACTTTAAAGAAGATTGTTGTCTTTAGGTGTAAATTGATGGTGGCGTTTTGCATTTCCTCCACATCAAACACACTTACAAGCTCGTTATTTCATACTTTGTGTCCCAAAATGACTGTCAAGTAAGAGAGTAATCCAAAATGTATAGTGGAGTCCTTCCTGACCAGGACCGTGGTCCATTGCATGAGGGTCTGTCTGTGGCGGGGTAGCAGGTGGAATAAGGCTGCAGTACTGTAGAGGCCTGCAGGTGGAGCTGTGATGCAGTGTTTTGAGAGCTTTTGAGCTCGGGAGCATTGCAGTGAATCAAGCATGCCTTGATGCCAACCGGTATTTTTAATATACAGCAAGGTGAAAAAGTTTGTCAGATTATTGGTTATAAAAGTAGGTAATGCGCGTGGGCAAACTCATAAAACCCTACTATCGTTTAAAGTCTGCAATGTGATTTTATGTAATATGTTTAATGCGTTTTAATATCGTATTAAATAACATTTGCCCGTTATTTTTGTTAATTACGTTAACATCCTCGCTCGGATTGATTTATTTGCGTATCTGTTTATTTTGAGTAATCTCTGATGAATAAAATAACGAGCGTAAATAAATTAGTGTAAAACTAATCTCCTCACATGATGTTTATATTGCATGTTTACACCCTAATCTCTAAATCATCTTGTCGATTAGATATTCAAATCCGCAAACCATTCTGTCTGCAGTATTAGGCTACACTCACCCGTGCCCCCCCCCTCCCCTCCATATCCGTTCCACTGTTGTAATGCATGCATTATAGACACGTTAAAAGACATTGGGGCGCAGCGTATGTCTCATTCATGCCAGCCGCGCGCGCTGATTGCAGCCAATGAGATTTTACAATTAGCCCAATCAGCGGCCAGATTCTGGATGTCACTGCGGGCGAGTCAGGAGGGTTTGTAAAACAAGACAGTCGCTGCGTCTCAGCAGAAAGCCACTGACTCACGCCTCCTCTCCGGTACTCGGGAGTCAGCCGCGAACCAGCGAACTCCGAAACGGCCGCTCTGACCGCAGCGCGCGTTCGCTCGCTCGCTCACTCGCCTGCTCAGCCGCCGCTCGCCGGACCCCCGGTCGCCGCTTTAGCGCGCTTTAGAATTCTGTCAATCAGCGCGTCACGATGGAAACTACAGCGCGAGCGGCAGTTTTAACGCTCGCCAGCGCTTCGGCTTAGTCGTTGATGGGATTCTGCAGCTCGCCCGTCGCTTCTTCCTGGGGAAATTAAACGCGGAGGATCCTTTCGCTAGAATTAACGCGCGAGCCGCCGAGTCGAGTGCTTTATTCGCGGCCGTGTTTGTGGAGTAAGTGAGTTGGGATTCCTGTGAAGGTGCCCATCATCCGCAGTGTGAGCGCGACTGCGGCGGTGAGGTGAAATCCGCAGCGAGAACAGGTAAGCGCTCGACACGGGACGACCGTGTACCGGGATTGGCGTTTTACACCTTGAACTTGTCATTTTAACGGAATAACGCACGGGAAAGGTTATTTGCGCAGGTAAGCGAGGCGCGTTACCTGCTATGTTTTATAAGGGCGTGCTGTGAGGAGGGCAATGCAGCATCCGCACCCGCGCGTTACAGGGCTGTGCGATGGTTTACTCTCTGGAGCTTTTGCATTTAAAACTGACAACAGCGCACGGAAACTGTTTCCAATCGCTGATTTAGATTTGTGCAGCGCTTTATGAAAAGCGCACGAGCGCATAGGACTCTTAAAGGGATAGTTCGCCTGAAAAAATGATAATTCTGTCATCGTTTGCTTAACCTCGTGTTCCGAACCGTTTTACTTTTCTGGTTAGCAGATGCTGGGCACACAGCCAGTTCACTTTCATCGTACGGCGACTAAGGCTGTCAGTCGCTAATATTATGCCTTGACATCAGATCTTGGGTTCCACGGAAGAAAGTCATGCATGTGCGGACCAGCTTGAGGTTGAGTAGAATTAAATTAAACAATTGCCAGTGTTGGCTGAGATGTGTTTAAAAGACTTAACGCCTTTAGATTGGACTGTGTCGTTTAGTTTGTCTCGTCGCACAGGGTTTAAGAGGTGATTTTAGTGTACAAAGTGGAGCTGACGCAGTTCGCGTGATGTTCATTATTTTAACGCACATGCTTCTCCGTTTCGGAAACGCTCTTTATGGCTGCCCCGAGACGAAACGCTGCAAACAGTGCGCATACGACTGTTAAAAGTGTTCAGCGAGAAGAGCGTTAGAGCAACGCGGCTGTGCCCCGAGAGCGTTAACTAGAGAGCGCAACTTGCTCTCCGCCGCGTGCGTGAGCGCTTCTTCTCAGCGCGCGCGCGCTTTACCTGGCGGCGCAGGGTGGAGAATGAGCGGCTATCGTACGTGAGTTTTTTTATTTTATTTTTTTTACCTCCAGCATTTCTGGACGTTAGCCTGTTATGTGCAAGCACTGTGGGTTTGACACCGATTGTCGGTCACCGTGCGTAATTTTTATTAATTTAATCGCGGTCATCGGAATATACAGGTCCGTTTTATGCGCCCCTGATGGTACGCGTTATCTATCTATCCGCATTGTTTATACTGGTCTGTTTACACACACAGTTGCAATTACGGGTGGGTCAAAAGTTTTTCCTAATTTACATGTGAAATGAGGGGCAGCTGCAGTAATGTCATGACTCTTGTTCTCTGAAGGAGTCGCTGACCAGTTCCATTTGAGCCAATGTTTTGTGTAAAGCATCTGCAAACCCTTCCGACTGCCTCAATGCAGCACAGATCAGCCGAGGACACATCTAATGCACGTTTCTGATGTTCAGTTTGTATATGCAGTCCTCACAGATGTGGAATTGAGCATCATCTTCAGCAACACATCACTGCTGTTTGCCAACCACGGAATTGGCAGATCGACTTAAACATGAACTGTTTTGTTATACGGCTGAGAGTGTGAGTCTGTGGGGTTTGTACTGGAATCTGAAGTAATCAGAGGAGTTCACTCGCTCGTGGTGAGTGGTATTTCAGTAAGGATTCTATTCATAGTGGGACTTCACAGTGTTCACAGCCGCTGACTGTATCTGGAGGTTTCTGCCTATGAATTATGAATTCATGAAGATTGTGTTAATGAAGTATTTAAGCTTTTGTGAACTGAGTGGAATTTGTTCTCTTTAGAGGCTGATAAGAAGCAAGGCTTTGGTACTTTGAGTGTATATTGTGTCCGCATGTTGCCAATTACGGCTTGCTTTTTTTAATAGAGTAAAGCTATAGGTGAATGCCAGTATGTGAGTGCATTTGCATGCAACAATATGGCAGTTTTTTTTTTTTTTTTTTTTGCATCCGCTTGTTAAAAGTGTAGGTGTGGATAAATGTGTTAAGTGCGAGCTTTTGCAGTCAGAGTGCCCCTGAGTTTCAAGGAGAAACAGCAAGTACCATCAGACTGTGATAAAACACGAAACTTAATCATTTCAGTGCGTTCCAGTGGCGTCTCAGCCTTGAACGCGTGACAGTCTGCTTGTCTCTCTGCCCCCAGAGAGCTTTCAGAGACCTTAAACACAGTGCTATCAGCAAGGATGAATATAATGCTGACATTTTTCAAAAACCTTTCCTTTCTTGGCCAAAGCTTGTCAAAGAGATAAGCTTAGAATAGATAGAGAATGGAGATAGAATGGAATATTGAATTCATTGAATGTCAACATGGCATTTTTAATGATATAAGAGTAAGACTTAATAAAATATTTGAAATGTAGCTGTTAGGATTAGAGCCCACTGGACTGTAATGGGATGTGTTCACTCTTTAGTATGAACTCGGAGGAGTTGACATGAGGCTGAATGACTGGTTTGGGAACTGGTGAATGACTCTCTCTGTCCGCTTTTTCAAAGAAGAGCCGCCCCCTCTGTTCTTATAGGTTGTTGATGGGCTGTATCAGCCAATCAGGTTTAAGTTTTGCTTTTGCTGTCCAAGACAACAGCACCTGTGTTTGAGTTTGGCTATTGCTCTGTTTTGGTCTCTAATTGATGTGGTTATGGAGAGAATAATGACAATATAATGGCATCTTGATTAATAAAGTTTTATCCAACTGGATCCTTCCAGTATATGGGTAGCTGACATAAAAAAAACACTGAAGATAAACCCCTCTCATTCTGTTTGTAAGGATTAATTTACATTATCTTTCATTATTTTTATATCCACACCATTACATCTGCCCATATACACTACACACAAGTAAAGCCATAGATCATATATAGCAAATCAAGTATGTTTAACTATTAGCACACACACAGTATACTTGCATATCACAATATATACAGAACTATATAGCATTTCTATACACAGCTTTATTGCTGGTGTTGACCGTATTTTGGGCCATATAGATCTTTCTGTTCTGTATCTTGTGAGAATGCTTATATCTTGCTTATCTATACCTATAACCCAATTAATTAGCAGCTTGATGAGCTGACTTCAGGAAAATGATCTTGAACTGCATGAGCTTTGATTAAAGATGTGTGCTGTTCGAACGGCTCTGTAAGACACAATAGCCAACAGGAATCTAAGAGGAAGAAAAATCAATTTTTGTAATCTTGTTGTGCTTAATGAGACTCTGTTTGCCTGTTTCCCTCTACTGGCCTGCTGAAAACGTGTTTGCGTGTGTGCGCTGGAGCAAATGAACCATATACCTAACCCTTCTGTTATGATTAGGTTACTACAACAGTTTTTACAACTCATCATTCTGCTATTTCCGTTAGCTTAGCAACAAACGCGCGTCCTTGGTTTTTGTCCTCTGTATTTAACATGCAGTGTTTCTTTGAAGTAAATTAACCTTGTACCTTGAAAGTGTTTTGTGCCTTGGCAGAGCACAAAGTTTATTTGCAAAAGTAAATATTTGTTTTAGAGAAAGTTTGGTATTGCAGATCTGTCCATGCACATGCACATAGGCTCATGTCATGTGCGGTTCTCTGTGTGACTGGATGGGATTGTCTGTAGGTAAATGTGTGAATTGCGAGTGACAGTTCTGTCTGCTTGTGACATCTTTAGAATAGACTCGTGCTGTGCGTCCCCCATGTCCCACCGCGTGTGCGTGATGGTGAGTACGTGAGCGTGTGTGTCTGTGTGGATAATGAGGAGAGACTGATTTCCTCCAGTGAGAAACTCCTCTTCCTTTCACCGCTGCTGTACACGTGAGTCCCATTATATTACCACAAGCTTTCTGCATTTGTGTAGCCTTTTTTTAACAATCTAGGCCTTGGGTTTATAGTATGTTTCTGTAGGTTGCACGTGTAAATTTCACTAACACCTCATTTGAGTGGAGCTGATTATTCAGGGATGCAAATGTAGCAAGACAAAGCTTTGAATTTGATTATTGTGGTGGAGTTATTACCTAAGTTTAAAGTTCAGTGTTAGACTTTATACGCACATGCTTTGTGATCTTAGCTTGGTGGCTAAACGTGTGCTAGTAAATCAAAGGTTAGATGTTAAAATCTAATCATGAGCTTTTTTTCAATGACTTTGGGGAAAAAAAAAGTCATTGGTTTTTAAACAAGAGCTGCTTGTAAACATTGTCAGAGATTTTTCTGCTTTAAAATTATTTTATTGGGTGATGATTGTTCACTTTGTTCATGATGAAACATTATGCTGCTGCAAAGTGTTTTCTTTGTAATTAATTTTTAGAAACGAGAATATGAGTGCCTTATTAAAAGTCATCCAGCTGCAGGAATGCTACTAGCAGCTGTCAGTACAGTGTCATTGTGAAAGGGATTTAGGTTGTTCCAAATTTGGAACATTGTTACGATGAACTTGGTGATGTGACCTTTCAGTAATGTAGTAGTTTCAGTAATATACCTGAGGAAAGAGAGCAGAACAGAGTTTTCTGGTGCAGATCTTCCCATGGGTCAGGTCAGGAGGATTATATTGAAAACATCCCTCTATGCCGGCTTTTATATTTGCCTCTGCCAAGCCATGCGTGACAGGTAATAAATTAGTTTTGTTTCAGATGCATGAAATGATTTTAAAAAACCTTCAGACAGGCATACGTATCTTGTTCCTTCTGTAGTGAACTCGCTGTTTGAAACGTCCACCAAGTCTCAGTTTTAAAGTGGCAAATATGTACGAGTTTTGTATGATGTATGAGCAAGAAGGTCATACTGGTTTTCCTTTTGCTTTATCTTTCAGTTGTCTTCAGGATGTCATAAACCATTTCTATTTCGCTATTAATATCAAGACATGAAAACAGGATTTTCAAACGATGTACTTGTCATTTGTTAGGACAGTGAAATGTATTTAGGTGAGTCAACTTCCTGTTGACTTTGGTTTCAGTCTGTTTAGTGTTTATCTGGGAGATAGACCGTAGTGTATCTATCTTTGGTGTTGTGCATTCTGGGTTGCCAAGGTTGGGTTTAATTCCCCTAGACAGTAAGTAGAGTAGACAAACTAACATGTTTTTGGCTGTTTTGATTTGTGCAGGTACAGATGCATCCGTTCAGCGTACTGCAACCATGTTGTGAATGTCTATACTATATAACAGATGCACTGACGCTCGGCAGTGTGTAGGTCTGCAATTGCATTTGTTTAGTCAGTCTGTCATTGTGTATGTGGCTTTCTTTCTCTGTGTTCTGTGCATTAAGCATCTTCGTTGTATCACTGAGCTTCAGTCCCTCTGCCACCCACTCACACATCTATAAGTGTTCCCATGGAAACATGACTTTTTAGCTCCATTATCCCTCTTAATGTACCTCCCCACACACAGACGTACACATACAAATCACAATTGCAGTGTGGGCTAGAGGGCGCCAGTGAGTCTGTCATCTTGAGCGTTGATTAAAATGCAAGGGGGAATGACCAAACTTGTCTCAAATCTGCATGGTTCATGGAATGAAATCGGACACCGAATGCTGAGCTGAGTATTAAGCCTTATTCCTGTTTTATAGGAGTTGACATGTTTTCCAGCATTATGAATGGTGTTGTATTTCCAAACATTTCAGGGATTGCAGACGAGAAATTACAGCTGTCGCTTGATCCTCCCCACCAGCGTTTTATGCCCTTGGGATCCCACATTCTTCCAGCTCCTTCAAGATAAGCGTTTTCATGCATTCATTGGACGCGCTTCACAAGTCGTCTTATTTGGCGCAGCTAAGTTGAATGAAGGTGATATTAGAATCTTGTCAGAGCGATTCATGTCACCATAGTGCTATGGGATGGAACATCCTCTTAGAGTAAAAAGGAAGGTAAATGTGGTAAACACACAGGTTATTTCCACTTTTCCAGTGTCACTGTGATTTAGTTTCTGGGGAGCGGTCATGCACGCTCACTGAGACCCCTTGGATTCAGAAATGTGACGCGGTTAAGCATGTAGAAAATCAAACTAAACAGCCTGACCAACTGCGGAGAGGGAAAGAAAAGAGGAATGGATTACGTTTCCTTCATCCCAAACCACAGGAGCCCCTGCTGAAAGGACTCGAAAGCAGCCTTGCGTGTTTACGCCAAGGGCTCTGACAAACAGAGCGAGAGAGGAAGGTAAATAGAAAACAGAATGGAGTGCTATCTTCCTGTCCCGACTCCTGCACGCAGATGAGGAGGAGAAGAGTGCTGGCGTCAGGCCAGGCGCAGAAAGCCAGGCGCAGCGGCACCCGTCGCTCATTCAATGAGAAAGTTGGGGCAGAAAGTTCAGCGAGTGATTCCGCAGGCAACCACAGACCGCATTTACATTTTGATTCGTATAAAATGCATATTGATGAGGCTCATCTGCATATGTTTTTGTAGCCACTTGCGACGCTCGAGTGGTGTGTAATCTACCAGCGGTGGACAATAGCTCATCTGTCTACTCGCACGCATGTGGATGGAAGTGAGCACATCACGGCTAGCCCTCATCAAAGAAGCTTCTGTGTGCCTCTCGTTCTTCATTATCTCTACATACGACACCCATGACGGTTTGCCTCCAGGCCATTACCAATGTGACATCTTCACTCGCGCTAAATGCATGTGGGTCTCTGTGCGTATGTGTGTGCTCATGTAAACGTCTTTGTCATCAGCACTTGAATGGCAGTATTGAGCGTCAGTTTGACCATAGTGCAGACACAGTGATGGTTTTTTGGCATTGCATTGCTTTTGCCTTAATGGATGCATCTGGACCATAGAGCCTTGGAGTGGGAAGTAAAGGAATAATGCTTTTTTGAGTGTGCGTTTGAGAGCGGGAGAAAGAGCGCGCGCATACACGCACACTGTTTATTGATGACTCATAGACGTTAAATGTAAGTCTTCCAAAATGCCTCTAAATGAGTGAGTCATTTTTTTTTTTAACTCATTCTTATCAGTAATTTAACAGCTATGGTTGTCTGAATAGTGTTATTAGAATAACTTCATAAGATTTGACATAAGCAGATATTGACTCGCAGCATGATTCCTCCAAAACCAGCTGTAATTATCACAATCGCGCTAATATAACCAGTCTTGAAATACAAGGTAAATCAATTTGTTTTGCATGGGGTGGAGAAATCCAATAAAATTCCATGCATGCAAAAATGGTCCCTTTTGTTCTTAAATTCTCTGTTGCCTTATGATTATACTGGCTCACTTTGCCGACTGTTCATGTTATTTGATATTTGATTTGTCTCTCATGTTGCACCAAGAAATAATACACACAGACATGCATAGTTGTTTTTGTTGTTGTTGTTTTGCTAGAGGCACAATTTTAGCTGCTTTTCTTGTGACCTTTTGGAAAAAAACGTTTCCATCTCTATTCTCTCTCCTTCTGTCCTTTCTTCCCTTTGGTCTCACAGTTAATGTTGAGGCGGTGATTTATCACTTGTGTGAGTCTGTAAGAAAATGGGTTTTCTCTTAGAACAGAGGTGGAGCTGACAGATTCTTTAAAACCGTGCTTTGGAGCCTTGCTGGCTATTACAATGTGTTTCCAAGCTGTTCCAGTGTGTTCAATTGACTTCAGTTGGGCAGTGATTTATTTTAGGCTTTGAATCTGCACACATCTGCCTTCAGAATGCTAGATTTAAAGGAAAAGCTACTGACAGGGTTTTATTGCTGTATAAGTGTGTTAGAATTCAGCGGTCATGTTTCTAAAGTATGTCCACTTTCATCAGATCATTGCCAAGAGGAAACATGGTTTATGGCCAGGGCTTCTTTCCAGTCTTAAGGGCCGTTCTCCCAGAGGACAATAACTTTAGTGATAATTTTAATAATCATTTTAATTCTATGAGAGCAGGGAAGTCCGTACCACAGCTGTAATGATAACGACGCAGGGGAATGATATTGTTGGAATTACTTTTTAAAATTATGAATGATATAAACATTGAACCAACAGATGACAAAACCGTAGTGCGCATAGTGTCGTCTGTTGGTGTGGATGCAAATATAGTTATTGTTACTGATGCAATGCTCCAAATGGATTCTTTCCCACATTTCATGTACTTATTTTGAGGAAAGGTCTGCAAAATAGAACTGGACACACACACGTGGTGTAAATATGGTGAATGACAAGATTTACATTTCTCAAATAGATTTTTGCTATTTAAATTGGAGTTTGGAGACTGTTTTGAATTTAATGGGGGAAAGCCTCCCAAGATTCCACTTAAGGAAAAATGTGGTGCGTCTGTGTGTGGAGAATGGGAGGATATAAGTTGGATTACCAGTCGTGTGTATCAGGGCCCCAATCCCAAGATTATTTCATCCAAACACACACACACACACACACACACAAATTAAAAACACAGTTTAATGGTTTATAATAATCAGTTCTAAGCTTGTGATTATCAGGCATTCATGTCTAAGTTGTTAATCTTGCAGGTCCAGTTCATCCAGCACTGTATTGGATGAGATTGAGTATTAATACTGTATGTAAACCAGTTCATTTTGTAGAGCGTGGCACTAACAACCCCAAGGTCATTCATACCCTGCTTTGAATAAGTGTTTACAAAATAAATGTGAATATCTCCCACATCTTTCTTAATATGGCCTGTGTTGGCTGTTGATTTTTTTTTTTTTTTTTTTTTTTTTTTTTTTAAATAAACATGTTTGCCCTCTATACCTCTCATTATTCAGCTCACTTTGACTATGCGGTTTGCCTTTGGGCGAAAACTGTTGGTTCCATAGTAAGAAAAAAAAAAATACTAGGAAGCTTTTCAGTTACTGATCTAGGGCCAGCTGTTGCCATCTAGTCACATTCATTATTGAAGACAAAACTAAGCTCAAGTCAGCTGAAACCTGTAGTCATCTTTCCTTTTAGTTGATGAAATGTGGCGTGCAGTGATGACAGTCAGACCCCACCTCCGGCTGGCCCAGCACACATCAGCACTGTATTAGAGACTCTGCTGTGTGGGAAATGAACTTTTATGATCTCTGATTTATTACCTGCATCAGTGCCTCTGAAATGCCCCAGGATTGCTTTGAGGAAAGCTGAAGGGAAAAGCCTTCAGTCTGGGTGAGAAATCAAATTCGCACCCCCATTGACCCCCACCACACAGATCACTGCTGCCGTTCACATGTGTGTACACTACGAAGGCATGTTACTCTGTGTGTGTATGCAGTTATATGTCAGCACTTTCAATTCTTGAGCAGGCTGTGCATTGGTGACAGAGAATATTTTACATCTTTTACATTTTTACAAATACTTTATTTAAAAGATTTTAGTATGTGTGTGTGTGTGTGTGTGTAATTTAATATTAATATTTTTTCGGACCAATTGGCAATATTTCACATTAGCCATTCTTTATTTCACATACAATTCATAAGCCTACAGCGCAGCTAAAATATATTTTTAACACTAGTGTGCTGAATATATTTGCTGTGAAAGTGGCTAACATTTTGATTTAAGGTGCTGAACTGTGCATTTGTCTCACAGCAAGGGTTGGGATCATAAATAAGACTTCCTCTTAAACACTGAGAGGTGACCTCTCATGAATGCCATTGAAAACTAATCAAGTAGTGTGAAAAAAAAGAAAAAGTTCACAGAGAGAGCAGAGAGAAAGAACATAGAAAAGCCAGAGGAGAGCACATAAAAGTTTCAGTGTGTAGGTCTAACGTGGTGTGACTGACCAAGGATATGATTTTAGCTGCCCGCATTTTATATGTGAAAGTGAAGAGAGAATGAGGGAATGTGTGGAACGTGTTGAGACTCATGAATAGTAGACCTTTGGGTGAAAGAGGAAAGGCCTGATTTGTCTACAAGCTCTGCTTCTCTTGTCTAAAGTCTTTTTAACATCATTTGGGAGTTAGAAAGATATACTTGGTTAGGATTTTAGCAGCCCTTGAAAACTGGAAACATGTTTACTTTTTCAAGACTGGTGATAGACCAGTATATCAATGAGCCCAAGCATTTGAATAGTGACTTTTTAATGTTATTTCAAGGTAATTTTGTGTAAATGTTCTTTTTTTTTGTATCTAGTTTTGTGTTAATTGTCATTACTGGTGTGTTTGTATGTTTGGTCCAGCTTTGATAAAGCACAATCACCCTTAAGGAATTAAGTATTTAATTCAGATGTCAGACAGACTTGTTTTGTCTCGCGTCTGTATATTTCCACACAGTTGTTGGGCTGCTTGCTCGTCTTTTGTAATCTGGATAAATGTCAAATGAAGAAAAGAAGTATTTAATGCCTCTGAAATAGCACATAAGGGTTTGAGTTCTTGTTAAAATGGACAATTGCCCAAGTAATTCTTCATTTATTCACTCTCTTCTATGGTACACAATTTTTTTTGTGTGTGTTCTGCAGAAGAAAGTTGTGCAGGTTTGTAACGTTACAGTTGGTGTATGATGACAGAACTGGATGAGCCATCTCTTTAACATTGCAGACTTCTTTGGTCTTCCTGAGACATTAGTTAATTGAATACAAGACCTCATCTAGTCATTATAACGAGTGACAAATAAGACCATTTATTTATATGGTGAGCTGGGCATGGCAAACAGCTACAGGAAGCAGCGCGGAGTCTAACTTAATAACAGGATAATGGCAAAAAGGATCAGTAGGTCTTCAATAGGCCTCTTAACAGTATCGAAACATCTTTATCTGAAGATAACATTCAGTGTAGTCAACGCCCATGACACTGGGCATCAGTACAGATAGCGAGCGGTTAGACCGAGTGGGAAAGAGAAGGTATGTTGATGTGCTTTCATGCATGATTGAGTGCGTGTCTTTATCTGATCGTTTATCATTTCCATGCGAGTCTGTGTGAAGTGTGTGTGTTAGCCAGTAAAGCCGGCCACAGTATCTTTTTTATGGTCTGCAGGAGACATGTGCCCGCTCAAGGCAGAAAGCACCCCTGACAAACACGTTTTCATCTTGGAGTAAGACCCTGACTTGTTTGATAAAGGTGAGAGAGGGGAAAAATGCATTTTGTGCAAAAGCGAAGGGAAGTGATTTGTGTATGTGTGTGAGCGAGGGAGAGGAAGATGGATGGAAAGCGGTTGACAGAGTCTGTTTGAACCGAGAGCTGCTGTGGAGGATTACGGTCCCTCTGATCAGAGCAAGGGAGGAAATAGAAAGAAGGAAATGGGAGAGAGAGCGAGGACAGGCAGATGTCAACATGTCTCTCAGATCCACTGGATTTGTCTGACCAGCGTTTGGTCTCAATCCATTGCTTTGAAATGCCACGATTCAGGGAGAGCTATAGTTTTGATGAATTCTCTAAATAACTGAGTAAGTTTGAGCCAAGCAGACATTAGTTTATCACAAGTACAATAATACAACGGTTCGAATGACAATGCACTAATGCTAACGTCACTTTGACGTTGTGCTATGCTCAACAATAAAAAATCCTTTCTGTGTGAAAAGTGCTTTAATTGCCAATGGGTAATTTTTTGTATGTATAATTTTAAACGCAGCTTAATCCAGTATGGCAATCCTAAAATAATAGTAAGATATTTCTGTCTGTACATTCTGATGTATTTAAAATCAGATTTTATAGACATGTTGACCTGTAAAATTTCATATTATGTTGATTTTAATTGACACCGAGGAGTAAGTGAATTACACATTATCCGTATTGAGTGACCTTTTTGTTGCTCTCTCTCTCTTTTGAGCATCCTGATGTCCCATCAGATTTTGGTGGGCAGGGCTCCATCGCCCTCTGGGAGGGCTGTAGATAATTAAAAACCCTTATCTGTATGTGCTCGGTGTGTAAACATAACTCCTTTTCTTCCTAGCATCCTTCTGTCGCCCTTTCCTTCAGACCCACATCAGGGATGAATCCCTCCATCTGTCCATAGAGGGATGAGAAGCGCAGACTGTGCTAATGAAAGTCGAACAGGAGGATGTGTGTGTAAGCATCTGTGTGTATGCGTGATTTCGCCTGTGCGGGTGTCATAGAGTATGAGATTTTGTGACATGCCGTAATCAAAGTTGAATTGCACTGTTCTGAGATAATGCTCTTGGATCAGGGAGGATAAATTCGAGATTGTTCAGATGCCCTTGGCCCCCCAACCCCTCCCATACACATCTGATGAAATTCAAGGTCGAGTGTTTGCAAAGCCTGGAAAGGCTCCAGTCAAATACTCTGGTCTTAGGTGAATTTAGTTGCTTATTGTTTTTCCATAGTTTTTTTGGACCTATGTCAATTAATGCCGCCAACTGGTCTCTGAGACCTTCACTTGACCTCATTTGGCACTCGGATGGCCTGGAGTTTAGCTCAAAATGCAAAAAGTAACATGAAAATAGAGAATCTACAGCTGCCAGTATCCACCCACCCAACTCGAAGCCAGGATTTAAGCAGCCTGGTGTCAACTCAGTTTGCCATACTCGTGCCCAGTGTGGAGCGTATGGTGTTTGGCAATTGGTGCACATTTTAGCCAGAAGGCCATGAAAGAGACAGCCTAGACAGGGAAACATAGGCTTGTTACAACAGATTCAATCTGAGAACGCAGTGTAAAAATGCTAATGCACCCACAAAACTGCTTAAGAAATCTTTTTTGAAGTCTGGATTGTTTTATTTCATGTAGCTCATAATGGACTGAAATAAATATATCTGTATCTTGCTTTTTGTCTTGAGTATAGAGCTTTTTCCAGTTCTGTGGTCCAGTCCTTTTAAAAAATGCCTTTGACTCGCAATTACACATTTTCTTGTTATTGCTGTGTTACTCTGATTATTTGTGCTGGTTTTCTGGAAGCACAAAAGAAACTGCATCAAGTGAGACTTCACTGTCGCAGTTGTATCCTAGAAAGACAAAGAATTGGAATGAGAAGCATGAATATCCAATTATTTATCAAGTGAACACACACACACAGCTTAAACCCTAAATGTGCCGTTTCCTCACATTCCCAGAGATGCTGCTTGTGTGTGGTATTAAACATGAATTCATTAGCACCCTTTGATGTGGCTACTCAGCATGTGGTCTCCAGTCCGCGTGTGTGTGTGTTGCAAACAAGCTTTCCAATAGAAGAACTGGCAACATGCTGGACTGTTGGAGTATCTCCGGTCTGGAGGTCAACTCATGTTTCTGTTCAAGATACTGGGAATGCTGTATGCAATCCAACTGGCAATCTCCTAAAGCAACCTATGGGAAGATGCTAGAATTATGAACTCCTGTTTTTGGATGACCTTGCAGATTAGCTGATCTTAAAGCCCAGCACTAGATGCATATTAAAATATTTTGCCACCATAGATTGGCATGGATACTTAACATCCAACCATGCACAGAGAAGCCTCTTGTGAACCACGCTGCTTATTATTTTACAAGAGTTAGATATCTGCACATTAATATTTCAAAGTTGTTGGAGCCATAGCCTAATTGTGAGTAAACAAGCAACAGGTCAATTGAGCCATTGTATTTGTGTGGTAGATATAGTTTTAATTCCTCATCCCATTATTTCCTGTTCTCTTCCTATAGTTTATAGTATGTTTTCTACTTCATCCTTGTAAAAAATAGTATTTAATTATAGAGCTTTTACAAGCAATTGCTTTATGGGACGGATGCTGATTCGTCTTTTGGTTGCTGTTTGAACCCACCAACAAGCCGAGGGGTCATAATTTCTGTTTTGATTCAGCTTTACTAGACCACCATTTCCTCATGCATGTTTTTACCTCGGCTCACATCTCAGTTTTCTCCCACTTTAAATGTAATCGCTAGTAAATGATACCTGCTGTAGTGTTTTGAAGTGGTTCTTTGCTAGACTTTTCTATCAGAGAACATTATCCCCCACTGCTCAGATTACACACACTACTATATTTCAAACCATTCTCTTCCATGCACATGAACACAGCTGCAGCAGGACCATTCTCACAAAGAATGAAAAGTGTACCTAACTCTTTATTACTCTCCTATGCCTCTGAGTGGGCTAACACTCCCTCCCCAGTGCGTCTCTGCTTTCTGTTTCAATGGCTAATCATTACTGTGGAGTCCATACTCTTTACTCTGTGTAACGTCTTAATGCCCACTACACGGCTAGGCAGTGATTTTCACATCTTCTGTGAACCTCTGCAGTTAAGTACTAGCCTAGTGTACTGCTATTAGCGTTTTCTACAACTAAAAATACGCCTTTCATATACCATACTCTATATGCATTCATGTTCAGACCTTTACCATTTGTACTGCTTCCTTATTTTTTCTCAAGTATAAGAAGCAAACTATGTTGTTTTTTGTCCCTTGTCTTTTGTGCAGCCATTAGCGATTTCTATCTAATTGGCCCTGTGGTCCCACCACTACTTAGACATTGCAGGCATGACTGTGAGCTCTGCCACTCCTTCAGCTGTGTCAGCAGGTGAACTGTGCTATCTGGAAAGATGGAAGAAAATCGGCAAAGCATGCAAAACGCATACTGAGGGGAAAATCAATTAGAGGGCCAGAGGTCCGGCTGTGAGGTGGGGCACAGGCAGAGAAATTGTGCCCATCCTGGCTGTTAACTCCTGGGGAAAATGCATTATCCCATTGAGAATGGCATCCATTCATGCCAACTGTGTGAGCTCCCAGAGTGCCCTTTTCCACCTCTCTTTCTCTTTCTAATTACTCTTGTGCTTTTAAAATGGTAGGAAAGCTGTCATGTGGCTTTAATAATTTGTCTTCCTTTCTCCTTCTCTCAAAATCTTTTGTGGATGATACAGTGAATTGTTGTATCCAGTTTTATTGCTGTCTGAGCTAATGCTAATGTCTTTAATGCTAACATTCTTCTGTTCTTTCTCTTTGTGCAGGTACAGAATGTCCCCAACTTCACGAGAAGCCTGAATACTGATACAGAGTACAGGTAGCAAGTAGTGGACAGAGACACTCTTCCCGTAAGGCAACAGGACAATGGCTTCCCACAACGGGAGATGGAACTTTTTCACTTTTTCTTGCTGCACCATCATCCTGCTGGTCCCCCTTGTGGCTACGAGGCCACAACAGCCTTCAGCGGCATCCAGAGTACATGAGAAATATAGCACATTCCGGGTGGAATACCCTGAATGGACCTTTAACCATCTTGCGGTGGACCACAGAAATGGGAATGTGTACCTTGGGGCAGTGAACCGCATCTACAAACTCTCACCTGGGTTGGACGTACAGGTGTCACATCAGACCGGTCCAGATGAGGATAACCGGAACTGCTACCCACCCCGTATAGTGCAACCTTGTAGCGAACCTCTCACGTTGACCAACAACGTCAACAAGATGCTGCTCATGGACTACCGTGAGAACCGGCTGCTGGCCTGCGGTAGCCTGTACCAGGGTATTTGCAAACTCCTCCGCCTGGATGATCTCTTTAAACTTGGAGAGCCCTTCCATAAAAAAGAGCACTACCTCTCTGGCGTCAATGAGAGTGGCTCCGTTTTTGGGGTCATTGTGTCGTACGGTGACGCTTCGCCTGATAAGCTGTTCGTGGCCACAGCTGTCGACGGAAGACCGGAGTACTTCCCGACGATATCCAGTCGTAAGCTCACCCGTAACTCTGAGGAGGATGGGATGTTTGCCTACGTCTTCCATGATGAGTTTGTTGCCTCCATGATTAAAATCCCATCGGATACATTCACGGTGGTACCAGACTTTGACATCTATTACATATATGGGTTTAGCAGTGGAAATTTTGTGTATTTTCTCACATTGCAGCCCGAAATGGGAGGAGGCCCAACGACTGGGTCGTCCTCAGCCGGGCGTGAACAGGTGTACACTTCCAAACTGGTGCGGCTCTGCAAGGACGATACCGCGTTTAACTCATACGTTGAGGTTCCTCTCGGTTGCGTTAAGGGTGGGGTTGAGTATCGCCTTCTGCAGGCAGCCTACCTGTCCAAAGCAGGTACCATCCTTGCACGTTCTCTGGGTATAGGACCCGATGATGACATTCTTTACGCCGTGTTCTCCAAAGGACAGAAAAGGAGGCCCAAGGAGTCATCTCAGGAGTCGGCTCTATGCGTGTTCACTTTGAAAGAAATTAACGAAAGAATTAAGGACAGACTGCAGTCGTGCTATAAAGGAGAGGGAACCCTGGATCTCGCTTGGCTCAAAGTGAAAGACATCTCTTGCAGTAGCGCGGTGAGTACATTCAGCACACCCCTGCTTACCTGGCATTAGTGGAACAATTCTACTTGTCACAGTTACTATAGTAACACTCTATGACTCACAATGATTGATGTGAACACTGCTATTACATTCAAGGCTAGTCATCAAATTGTATACAAATTGAAGTTTTTGAAACAAGACCATTCAAGTTTTTACCAGAGCGTAGAGCTAATTTTGGTTGGATAAAGGCGCACGTATGAGGCAGTGCCCACTAGCAATACAATACCACTTTTGATCAATTACCACTGGCTGTGCTTATAACAAGTCTTTTGACAACACAGGACAAGGTATCGAAATAAAGTGACATTTTTAATGGTTCCCTTGAAGCTGACAGTTTTGAAAGCAAAAGCTTGTATTTTAAACTGTGGGTGTTCGGGCTAAATGAATTGGAGAATTTCCAATTTCAGTCTGTGTTTTACTCCAATATTTACAGAAGGACAATGATATTTTATCTTGCAGTAGTTCTGATTGCTATACCTGTATCAGTGCATTTTTGGCCTGCTTTACTATGTTGTATTTTTCTTAATTTAATTCTCACTGCAGTGACTACATAATTGCTAATATTATGGCTGGTTCCAATTAAAATAATTAATTTGGTCCAGAAATTCCCTCAAAATAAGGTCAAAATATGTCACATGTCACCTTAAGTGTACGATACTCAGTGGGGATTCAGTTTTTCCAGACCTTTTCAAAAAACACAATCTAGGTATAGACATTTGAAATGGCCTTACTCAAAGAATCAAACTATTATTATAATAACACTTTACTGAATTCCAGCCAGGGAATAAATGAATTATTACCATACATACCACTCAGCACCAGACCCAACGAATTCTTGCTCCTTTCAGAAACATCAGTGCTGGTTGAATAGATTCAGGGCAAACATTACAGCAATAGAAAGAGTTCAGGCATTTATTAGAAAGATTCCATGGTAATACCATCCCTTTGAGGTACCTTGGGGTAGCATGTAAATACCATCTGAATACCATTGTATATATGATCCATATGATTTTACCGTTTTACCGTAATGTTGCATAATACTGCCAGTGTAGCTTTTTTAAGGTGGTAACTTGAGGGTTACTGCATAAAGGGTGCAATTTTTGTCAAGTTTTTCCTGATGTGGAGAGGATGTGTGTGTGAACTGAGGTGGAATTGAAACTGACACACACACTCACACACAAGAATAAATGTGTAGCAGACTGTGAGAGAGTGCTGTCGTGATAAGTGTACTGCTAGAGAGGGAGGAAGGAAAGGAGTTATGTTGAGGAATGGTGCCATTTTTGCGTGCGCTGCAGTATGGCCACTGCAGCATAAATTAAAGAGAGAGCGTCACAGTGAGGAGAGAGAGATGGATGGTCTGCGTCTCCTCCTCCGGTAACTATGGCTACTAGCTCCTCATTTAAAAGCCAGGCAAGTGTTTGATTGGGGAAGAGAAAAAAAACAAGTGAGCTCAAACACATTATATCTGAGACTGATAAATGGTCTGTTACTGTTTAAATTATCTTCTCAGAGAGCTGTTAGATCTCACACACAAATATAAACACGGAAATATACAAACACATGATTACGCAGTCTTCTTAAAGACAATATGAAATTAACATTTCCCCTATTTACTTTAATTAATGTCCCTGGTTTTAAGAATGAACCTCATGTGGTTCTGAAGAACACAGTATGTCATAAAGACTAGAGATTCTATCTATCTATCTATCTATCTATCTATCTATCTATCTATCTATCTATCTATCTATCTATCTGTGTGTTTATATATGCACAATGCATACTTATTTAATTGTTTAGATTTATCAATGTTTTTATAATTCTATGATTTATTAAAATCTGTATAATAATAATAATAGTTTTATTGATTTTTTTTACAAAATGGATAATATTGACTATATAATGGGTATGTTAAATGTTAATATATTAAGTTTTATATTAATAGTTACCTTTTTTTAACATTGATGTACTTTTATAGTTATGTATTTAAAATGTTTTATATATATATATGCTTAAAATACTATGCAATAAGCTTTCATGTCTGCAGGAGAAAAACAACCTTGACAAATTATGCTGTAAATTATAACAGTGCCCACTTTTATGGTAAAAATACATCCCAGTGGATAAAACTGAGCCTTGTCCTATATTTCCTTGCCATGGAATATTGCGTCACCTAAATATACGGTACATTATAAACGTTGAATGCATCTTGAATGCTGTTTCATGTTGTCTTTCACAGTGAGCAGACTACATTAGGTATAAAGCAGCTTCCAAACACCCACAGGCAGAAGAAACATGGGCACGATTGCGCTGACTCACCTATGAATAAAAGCACACGCTCATAGACTGATACATTCAGACACTCATGTGTCTCAGAAAAACACCCACAAACACACATTTTCGAATGCGTCCCAGGGCAAAAAAGAATGACATATCTTTCAGGTGGTTCTGTGACTGAAGTTAAACGCTCCTCGGCTGTGGTATTCCTGAGTCTGCACTCAATGGGACCACGTTGACAAGATAAAAAGTGGGGAATGACAGGAGTGAGAAAACAGCACATGAACCTGCTATCTTAGTGGGGATGATGGATTTTTCGCTAATATCGCTCGGATGATTTTACAAGAAATGCAGTTGTTGGTCTCGAATGGGTTTGTGTTTTCAATAATGCATGAAAATCTCACTGCTGCCGAGTTGGAATATTGCTGGAATATTGCCCGTCATCATTAACTAAACGTACACAATCTTCTCTGCACAAACCTAGCAAGAAAGAAAGGAAAAAAGAGGGGGGAAAATGGTAGCGACTAGCTTTTTGACTTTCCTGATATGAAAGTCTAATTAAGTAAGCAGAGAAGCGCAGTGAGATCAAGCAAGCCCCTCTTCATGAATGTGAAGATAACATTCTCTCAATATTCAGCCCTCTGCAAACATTACATCAACATGACATGATAGTAATGCAGGTTCGCTGAAGATATGAAAGTGATGTATATCTTAATATCCTCTCTGTGCCCTCTGAAAACGATAAGGATATTATGCTGTGAAAAATCATAGCATAATGTAAGCCTGGCTCATACAAGATATATCTCTAGTTCTGTCCAAAATTCAGGTCTTTACTAGCAGTCATCGTGATGTATCATGTGCAGACAGATGACATGGATGAATAGCTTTTTTATTATTTTAGATGTATATCAAACATAATATAGAAAATATATGAACTGTGATCTAATCTTGCCGAAACCCGACAATGAGAATATTTGGCATGAATTCCATTACTGCTTTAATGTTGTTGTTTTTTTAAATAATTTTAGCAAGCGCTTCTTTCAAAAACGTTTTATTTTAGAAACATAAATTTAGCTGTATCTTATACATCAAGTGCCACGTTTCTGTCTTTTAAATGTCCTTTACAGTAATGGCTAATGTCACATTACCATAGTTTTACTCTAGAAATAACAAATAATGGTTACCGTGGTAAATTCAGAAATGTATTGGCAGAGGCAGCAGCAATACTCTGTGCTGACTCTTTCAAGCTCTCATGGTGTGTTTTTCCCCAATTAATGAAGAGATGAGCAGCCCTACTGCTCATTAGGGCAGTCGGACTGCATGAAGGGGCACTGTTAATGTCAAACATGACATGTGCACACACAAACTCACAAAAGAAAGGGTGTGCATTTCACTAGCCCAGACAGACTAGCCATCTTCATCAGTTCATTAAAACAGACTTAGACTAAATCTTTCTAGATGGCAGTAATGAAGTCATCTCTCACACACGTACACTGAGGCGTGGCATATCACACACAATGGTCATGCTGTCACCCTCATTAAGAAGAGATTGTGTCTCTTTGAAATATGCACCACTACATATGACATGAGCTCTTAATTATGTCCCTTGCCTTACTATTTTTCCTTTTTTTCTACTTAATTATATACAAAACAAACTCAAATATTTCTTAATAATAAATTACTACCCTCACTCTCCCCCCACAGTCAACGAACATATTATTTATCCAATACAGATATGCATTCAGGAGATTTGAAGTCAGGCCCATGTTCTCTTAATCCCAAGTCCAGGGTTCGATAAGTCATGCTCACAGCTTTACTCCCACAGGGTTACAACTGGCAGCTGTGTGCTGCTATTTAAAGATCAGACACACCGAAGGGGAATCCAAATGCAGAGGCAGAGATCTGAAGCTCGCTCAAGACTACTGTAGCTTTGGTTGTGCCAAACATCTCTCAGACTTCCCAAGTGCCTTTGGGCCCAGACAGAGTGTTCAAACCTGAACAACAAAAGGCATTCTCATGTTGCTATTTATTTTATTTTTTTGCCTTTTAAAGTGTATGGGATTGATTTGTGATTGACTGGAATGTCGCTGCCTGCCATGCTTTTTATTTCAAACAAGCTATTTCTATTGTTCAGTTTTTTGCGAGGCCAAATATTTTAATGTTTTGTTTTTCTTTTACTTTTTATATCCATTGTGTCCTGAGTCCCATTTTGCTTCAAGTGTGCCTTTGTTAATACTAGTCCTGTTAATACTGAGACTGTCAGTTACAAATCCTTGTAAGGGAGAAGATAATTTTGAAGTGCTTGTGATAATGCATGCATGACGGTATCACATAATGAATTTATCATTACGTTGGAAGTCTCTGTGTCTGTAGATCATTCTTTGTTGACATCTGACCTATAAAAAATAATCTGCCAGCGCCCCATGTTCCTTATGTCAGCAGAAAGAAATGGTGTGAAAATGAGTCTGGCGCAGTAAATTCACCCTTTCTCGTCTCCTAGAGTGATGTGCTCAAGCAAACAAGGGCAGCAAACACTAATAGGTTTTTTTTTTTGTTAATTTATTTTTTTTTTTTTTTTTTTTTTTTCAACCTCATTCTCGCATATAGAGACATTGCGGTCAGAGAGATAAGAACATTTTAAATTAAGATTGGTCTCATTATTATTCATAATCATCTCAATTATAAGTCATTAAAATCAGGCTATAGGCTTTTCCCTTACAGCTGTCAGTCTCTCTGCATGCTCATTACATATTATTGCCAAATAATTAGAGCTTTTCACCCTCCTAGACAGATCAGTTTTTTTTGGCCCTCATTTTATCGAAGTGGCTGTCGGTTCTCGTTAGTTTCCAACTGCTAGTCATATTTTTTCCTCTATAAAAGGTGCACTTTGTAATTACTGTGTTGCCTTGATCTGGCAGTCATGGTGGACTTATATTGACATGCAGCGTTTCACAAAAGCAAACATTTTCAGATAATGCTGCTATTCACAATTAGGGCATCAGGGTGAAACATTTTTCCCATGCAAATTTTGCAATGAGTTTAAAATTTCATGGATATTCACTCCATTGGCCAATAGCAAGCTGATACTAAAGTGACTTCTGTGTGAGCAGTGTTTAATTTTTTTTGTATGAAATATAGGTAAAATTAATGAGTGCACCTCTGAATTGGACAACAGTTTATCAGTCTGAAATATTGCAGTCCCCCTGAGATTTTTTTTTTTTTTCATTAACATAGCTCCAGTTCCTCGCCAAGTGTCCTCTTTGGTGACGCTTTCTGGGAGAACCACTTTATGGGACGGTGTGACATGGTTTTAATCAGTCGCTTGCACTGCGCGCAGTGCATTTCCATTCATTAAAGTCGATCTCCAGGTTTATTGGCCTCAGTAATTACATCTCCCATCGTAACTACTGCAGCAAAGGTCATAATCCATCATAAGATCGTTATCTCCTAATCAGACTAAACTCACTTTACATGTAGATGTGAAAAGGTTATGCTCCCCAGAACTTGTTGGATGTTTCTTGAGCAGTATGTCAGGTTTAACGCCTTTTCTTCATTCGTTGGAGCCATTATAAACCTTACGACATGGGAATGTGTACTCAAGCACAGCTTGTGTTGCTGTTGTGTTGCGTCTGACAGTTGAGATCTCGGAAAACACAATGTGCAGTATTACCTGCCTTCAGTATTTCATAAATGCATGAATTTTTCATATCCATCCAACACGTGACCTCAAACAATGGCTTAAGAAAACCCAAATTCAAACGCAACCTCTTTCTTCATAAGTGCTGACATTTCACATCCCAGGGGTTTCATTGATCCACAAAGAATGATGTATGCGGTGACATCATTGACATCTGCTAAATGTGTTTTTGTCACTGAGCTTTACTCAACAAAATCAAACAAATGACTTTTTTTCTGATTGGGCTTGTGAGATTAGAATGAATGTTGGAACCGCAGAAATCTGACAGTTTCTATTTACTTTCAGTTAGGTATTGCACATGATTTTTCAAAAATATCTCTGTTTAAAGAAGCTCAAGGAGGTGTGGAGCAGATGTGAGAAGGCTTCACAACTCATCTGCTTTTTAGATACCATCGCAGATCTGTGAAAATCCTGTCCTGTGGCTGCATTTAGATGTTGAACTCCACTGTATATCTTCACTCCAGCAAAGTGCCATAAGATGGGATTTCAGGGTTTGATTTTTGTATCTTTTAACTCTCATTTTGATATCTTTTGACAATTTCTTTGAAGAGCGAAGATTCAGTTGGAAGTAGTGATATTGCTCAGAAAAGGCCAATGTTGGATCAAATAGTACTAGCAAAGTGCTTTCAAATGGAGGTCTTTGCTATGGAAGCGGAAGCTTGCAGAATCTCTTTCTTACCGAAAGGGTTCACAGTCATTAAGTCATTAAATGTCATTACTTGCAGATAGTTGTGCGATATTCATCGCTCACATCTTTTCATTCTCTCTTAGCTGAGTTCTCTAGTAAAGTCAGCACTGGGTAGAGGCCAAAGAAGGATGGAAACAGAGATGATGAGGCCTTTAATTCAAAAGAGCGGTATGAGAGAAAGAAAGGTACAGAAGGATGGAGTGTAGGGATGGGTGATTAATATACAGTGTTTAAGATTACTCAATATCTCCCAATAAATATAAAAAAAAAGATCTGTTGCTACCTAGTCATGCCTCAAGTTAAAACAGTCTATGTTTAAATAGTCTTGAAACGCTAGCTCTTTTTGGGCAACTCTGGCCCTGAAGATCCACTGTCACACAGAACTTGACTCTTAACCCTAATTAACAAAACATCTGAACAAGTTAATCTTAATTGTTAGTTTACTAATATGACGCAAGTTGTCTTCATGTGTCCCGAGAAATGGTCGGGCGAACCCAAAATCAGCCTAATTATAAAACATTTAAGTAGTTATTCAGGCAACCGACCAACAATGTATTTGAAAATGTGTGGTTTGTGCATCCATAATGGAGTGCCATTACACTGCTCTCCTGAAAGCTTCATCACTGTGGAGAGCCAGTATGATTGTCTATCAATCGTTCAACCCTGATAGAAACCATTAAGACAAGGCAAGTAGAGAATGCACCTAATCAAACACATAACGGACACAAAAACAACCTCTTAAATGCCGCAGGATTGTGCGAGCACAAGGATTGCCGTTCTCCGAGCTGATTGAGTGTTGATATAATTACGTCGAACATGGAGCTGAGATTTGTGGGAAATAATGTCTTTGTTGCTAACAACAATCCCTGCGTGAGATATTACTTGAGCATGAAAAGGAAAGACTCTGAAAGGGTAATTATATGACTGTGCAGAATTAGCTCTTGAAGAGCCGATTCATCATCTGAATGATGTACACTCGCAGCACTGATCAGGGTTTATTTGCATAAACTGTGCATTTTGATCAAACTGGGATCTATTAATAGCACATTAAAATGTTTTGCACCCTCTCAGCTAACAGTGAGGAATACAAAAGGCGTTTTGAACGAAAAAGTGTGTAGTTCATGCCCCAGACCTGCAACCAGGTTCCTTTTACTTCTTCTGCCAGATGCTACTATGTGCTTGGATTGGACAAAAAGACTTGGGGAAAAAAGCTTTTTTTAAAAAAAAGCTTGGATTTCACTTGTTGTCTTACTATCCAGGGACTCAGAGACGCCGGCTCAAGGAAAGAGTGCTGCCTTTGTGTTGCAGGACGTAGCCAGGCAGCAAGCGGTCCGAATGACCTGATTCTGCTTCCCTGTTCCCTGGAACCAGTTCAAATGAAAAACGGCGCCTGCGCCGATCCAGAAGCTTTTAGTTGCGCTCGTCAAACCATTCCCCCCTCCTTTCTTTCTCTCCCCCCTCCTCCTTTACACCTTCAGACGCTCAGCGTGAAATTGCCAATAATGCAGCAGCTTGTTCGTGCGCTCCGCGCCGAGAGCGAGTGAGGCAGTTGTAGACAGAAAGAAAGCATAAAAGGTGGAGAAACGGAGAGAGCGAAGGAGTAGAGGAGGGTAGCAGGCAGGGCGCCCCCTCTCGTGCATGGGGCGTTGAGAGATGTTATTTACATCGGGATGGGGAAGGAGAGGAAATGTCATGTTTATGTGGCTAGGTAATGAAAACGTGTCTGCTTCCTGAAAGGTTGACGGACAGGAAGCCTATTTCATTAGATTGCGGCACATAGGGTCTGATTGGCATGTTGTTCACCTTGCCAGAAATATCGTGGCATATGCCAATGAGAAGACGTTGAGACACATGCTCCATCCCCTCAAGTCTGTGTCACAGGCATATGCGCCCTGCCACGCAAAGGCCTGGTCTTTCTGATAAAATATCCGCAATGCCAAAAGACATTAGTCTGTGTCACAGCTATGACTGTCATTGTGTTTATTCTTAGCGCAGTTTTCTTAACCTCAGAGGTGGCAAGTCTTTGTAGCTGTTGCTACAAGTCTGCTGCGTTGGGCCTTTACACATTTTGACCCGTGTAAGCAGGATGAAGGGTGCTGGAGGCCGTGATTGCGGTCGAGTTTTATTTTTATTTGCGTGTGTAAGCAGGTGCGCACGTAGAAGCAGGTTGCTGCTGCCTCAACAACCCGCGATGATTCATGGCCCCCGATATGGACAGGAGACATCTGCAGAAAGACTAACACTGCAGAAAACAGATCTTTCATGTAGCTGCGGCTTTCTAACAAGAGCCGTGCGCTAGAAATGAGCACCATTACTCTGGGCTGGCATTGGCGAGCCGAGCAGCACGCAGGCTTTGGCTGACAGCAGAACATTTCTAAAGGTCAGACATCTGTGAGAGAGAGAGAGGGGAAAAACATATACGACGTTGAACATTTCCATGTTCTCTGTCCCTCTCTATACACTCTCCTTCATTTCTCTATTTATTCTTCATTCTGGCTTGTATTGAGTGAACTGAGAATTGAGTGCGGTGTTCACTATCGATTCGGCCGATCACTCATAAACCGCCATTTTAGAGAGACAGCCCCTGTCTTCCATTTGCTTAATGAAGGGTCTTGTATCTCCTGACCGCTGACAAATAGACATTTGCTATATTGCATGGAAAGACCCATCCGGTCACTTGATTGATCGTGTCTCTCCTAGGTTGGTCTAGTTCTGTCCCTTGGCCTGCATTTTCAAACAACATTAGCTGGGAGTCATTATTAAGATAAATGCTATTTCAGATATAATTGAACTTTCATCAAGGGAGTATGCACATAATATCAGTACATACACAAAGAGTCTGTGAGTGATAATGTACATCCAGATGCTTCCTCTCGCAACCTGGGCATCACTCAGGATTGCCCTTCGCCCACTTCATCACTGGGGACTGTGCTGTGGGTTGGTGCCTGGGGGCAGAATGCAGCTCAAGCTGTCTCATATTTCATGATCCAATTCAGAGCATATGCCATTAAAAACTGAAATATTAATGCTAATAAAGCAGTTTGAGACACCTGTTAGGCTGCTTAACGATGGACAGTTATGGGTAATGCTTTCAGAGTGAAATTAGACCTTTTAAAGTGCCTTACATCATCATGTTGGTAGATGATGCACAAACAGTGGAGGGTTTTATAGTACATGCTAATCAGTTTTTGTTTTGATATTTTATAGAATAAAAGGTTAATTTAAGGTTTTATGATGTTGCATTATGCATAATCTGTGTAAGATCTGATTTTTTTTTTAGTTTATAGAAAATGTTGTCGTTTTTCTTTCCGTAGCAAGGTTTTTTTTTTGGTTTTTTTTTATAAAGAGTAATTTAATGAATAATTTAGAAGGAATGTGTGTTCAAGTAAAATTTAATTTAAATACGGTTTTGTTTTTTTCTTCTGAAAGATAAAAATTTTAAACAAATCAATTTGCATAATACAAAAAATATCTGTTTAATTTAACATTCAAACTTTTTTTCAGAGCAGGCCTTATCAGAGCCTGAGGAGACACTCATGAATGAATTAAAGGCCGTGAGCGTATCATATTTGGCAGCGCCTGAGAAGTGTTATGGTTTCATGCCCTCAATGAGTCAAAGCCCTGGGCATCATTAATCATGCTTTCGATTTGTTTGACATTTTATCCTGAGGTCTGTGCAGCTGTTTCAATGGATGCCGTTGTTTCCAAAGCCCTCGCAGCAGACTGAAATATGGAAGCATTACCAAATTATTATTTCTATATCAGAAGCTGTAAATCACTCCATTCTGGCTGACACTGGCAACTTTCCCAGCCATATGTTACATGTCACATAAAGTCGCACAGCATCACCTGAAATGCCATATTTAAAAGATGCTTTTTTAAGATGCTTTTCCACCTGAAATGATAAATGCACTTGGTCTGATATCAGATAAACCTCACAACCCCATTTTAGATATGACTGGCTCAATTGTTTCTAAGTAGTGACAATGATGTATTTGCTGGGAAGCTGCCTTGCAAATGGTCTAGTAAACATGCATGTTGCATCATAAACTAGTCGAGGGGAAACCGAAATGCCGTCGTCTGCCACATTTGTAGCAATATCCACATCCTTGCTAATGTTCATAGCTTTTGCTCAGTTAGTTGACTAGTTTCTTTGTTCTACCTTTCTAGCTCCTCACTATCGATGACAACTTCTGTGGTCTGGATATGAACGCCCCACTCGGCGTTTCGGAGATGGTTCGCGGAATTCCACTGTTCTCCGAATCCAATGACAAAATGACTTCGGTCATCGCCTACGTTTACAAGAACCACTCCCTGGCCTTTGTGGGGACCAAAGGCGGTCGTCTGAAAAAGGTAGGAGTCATGTTTCTTTTGCAGGAGAGCGAGAAAGCACAGAAAGTCTGACCCAAGGATTGCATCGCAGCTCTGCGCTTCTACAAAGCCTCAGAGGCCTAGCATGTCTTGTGTGGTAATTGCTGACATTGGGCATTTCATGACACATGAGAAGATCAGAGCCTGGTCCACTACATCCTGCTCTGTAAGAACGTTAGATCCAGCGAGTTTCGCAACCGCGGTCATGCTCGGCAGTCTTCTGCCGTTGTGTCTGACGCATGTAGAGAGGAACGGTTGGTAAGCGGCGCAGGCAGAGAGAGGGCCATGGGAATCCCTGCACAGGCAGAGGCTGTCGGGGGTAATTGGATGATGCGGTGCAGGGGCTTTCGGCCCGGTACCCTCTTCTCTGACTGTGCCTCAGAGGAGCCGTGTCTGAGACGAATCCAAGGGCCAGCCAGACACTGCACAGAGCAGAAAATAACATTAAAATAGAGAGAGAGAGCACGACAGTAAGGGAGGGAAAGACAGACAGAGAGGGAGAGAGAATGAGAGTATCATTTTTCTCTTTTTCTCAAGTGCTAAACCTCCAGGGTGTTGACGTTACAGACGGGCAAATCTTTGCCAAAAGGCAGGATTCCAATTTGACGCATTCTTGTTATTGTGGTGGTGTGTTTTGTAGTTGGATCTGGCTGTGGATGAAAATCCGTGGCATAACAGACTAGTCCTTTCCCAAAAAATTTCATCCCTGGAGAAGTAAAGAGAGCAGCCATTTTGGTGATGTAAACACTTTTCTGTAACTTTCCAGCCTGTTTGCACAAGGAAAGATAGATATATCCCAAGATTAATTTAGTCCCAAGTTAGTGCCCACACCAATGTGTGATAATGTTGTTTATTACGTGTGCTTGTATGCTACCAGTCAAAGGTTTTTCAAAATTTGTAAAAAATTTTTTTTTTAAAGCAGTTTTATTCTCTGCTCATCGAGCCTGCATTAAATCTAAAATACAGCAAAACAGTATGTTTATAATATTATTACTGTTTAAAAAAAAAAAATAAATAAAAAATTCTATTTGAATATATCATTTTAGTCACGTGATCTTTCAGAAATCATTCTAATATTCAGATTAAAAAAATACAATTATTATTTTTATTACATTTGAAAACAGCTGCTTAGATTTTTTTTCAGGTTTCTTTGATGAATAGAAAGTTCAGAGGAACACCATTTATTACATAAAAATCAACGTTTTTGTAACATTATAAATGTCTTTATCGATGATGTATTGTGTTACAAAAGCTTTTTATTTAAGATGAATGCTAATCTTTGGATCCTTCCATCCAAAGAATCCTGAACAAATGTGCTCAACTGTTTTAAATATTGATGATGATAATAATAATAATAAATTCTTAAACCGGAAAAAAATCTGCATATTAGAATAATTTCTGAAGGATCATGTAACACTAGAGGCTGTTACGGAAAATGTAGATTTGATCACTTAAATATATTACATTATAAAATATATTAAAAAAAGGAAGCAGTTATTTTAAATTGTAAAAATATTTCACAATATTACTGTTTTGCTGTATTTTCGATCAGTTAAATGCAGGCTTGGTAAGAAGTTTTTATTTTTTTTTTTATTTTTTTTTTTTAAATAAAACCTTTGACTTGTAGTGTATGCTTTGTTTTTTTAGAGTTAGTGATTTATTAAAACTTTATGGTTATCTTAATAGCTGTCCTCCTTTTGTGTGAATGGGCTTTTAGCCACTTAATTAGACACTTTTTTTTTTTTTTTTTTTTTAATACTTTTGAGACTAATGTAATTGGAGATGGAGCACTGATGCATCAAGACAACTCAATGATGCCTTTTAGGTAACAAGGATGTTTTCTGTGGGCCATTCTTGCTTGAGACTGTAATTGATGAAATGACACAGACAACAAATTGCGGATACAAACAAAAGTATGCAGCCAAACAAATCTCCAGGGAACAGACAACACAGTGACGTTCTGTTTCAGGCAGAGGGACAAACATAGCCATGCACGCGCACACACACATACAGAAACCTTTTAGTTGCCATTTCGGTGATTGCAGATCTCTGCGGGAAAACAGCAGATGATGTCACTGTTGCCTTTTAGACAAAACAAGAAAATAGTCCACACTGGCAGTCATTAATCAATGAAAATCAGTTTATTACCGTCCCTTTTGGTTGGTGATTTATACGCCGCCAGCACGTCACCCTCAGTAAATTGTTTACTAGCTGAAGACGAGCTCATCACGAAAAGTAAATATTATCTGGAGCAACTCTGATCGTTTATGCGATAGATGTATGGGAACTTGGCGGAAAAAGAGACTCCATTAAATCAGAATTAGTGTTTTGTGGCTTTTGATGCATGTTGGTTAGTTTTGGCGTTTACATGCTAATGAACTCTAAAATGCTGACTAAATCCATTAAGCAATTTATAAATTTACAGTCTTATTCTGGGAAATTGGAGCAATAAGGAAAATCGGTCTTTAAATCCAGTCTCTAAAACTAAAATATTTCTTCGAAAACCACCTGTAACTGACTAGCAAGGCTATTGAAAAGAATTTGGTTTTAATTGGAATAGCATATGCACATGCTTAGTAAATGAAAATTGCTCATCAGGCGACTTGATTGGGGTCTTAATGGCTTGTTTCAACAGTACAGCTGAATGGAAAAACGCGACAGCATTGTAGATAATGTAGACCTGTTGAGACCAGGAAGTTCTGAGACATGCCTGTCTTTTGTGTGTGTGTGTTGCTAAGTTTAATTGTTTTCATTTAAGGCAGCATTTTCTGAATGTAAATGTTGGTATTAGGATTACACAGGTGGAACATGACAGCAGAATCCCCACCAGGTATTTATTTTAAATTTGTACAGGATAATCCAAGGCTTACAGCATTCAGCATGGTTGTGGTCCTCTAACTGTAGTTAGTGTTCTTAGTGTGATAGACTCTGAGAGGAGGTGCGGTGGCAGAATGTTCTGTGTCTCACTGTGTTAAAAGAAAGAGCTGTAGCCAAACCCCAGAGAGAAGCAGTAAACAACTTCTAAACCCTCCAGAGAATATCACACAGACACATTTTTATGACGTGCACACGCACACACATACATACGGCCGTCAGCATAAAAAGCACAGAGCCGAAAACACGAAATTGCTGCGTTTGCTGCAGCAGTTGTTTAGCACCCCTGGCACTGCGGCGGACCCCCAGACCAGATGTGGTTTTGGGACTTTGGAACCTCTTTGTCCCCTCTCGCTCCCTTGTTCTTCATCCATCCACTCGCCCATCTCTATCTCATATGTCTATCTCTCTTTTTATTAATATGTACCTAGTGCAAATAAAGGAATTTATTTAGATTTACATTGTGAATTAAAAGAGATTTTATTGGATTAATTTGCTTGTGTGTCTCTCTCCCTCTCTCTCTCTCTCTCTCTCTCTCTCTCTCTCTCTCTCTCTCTCTCTCTCTCTCTCTCTCTCTCTCTCTCTCATATATATATATATATATATATGTGTGCAATTTGTGAAAAAGGAGAGGGAGGATACATTCAAAACTTTTTTTTCTCCAGGGTAAGGTTAATTATAGCCTAAACTAAAGTAAGTGCGATCTGTTAACAACGCACATGATAAATCTGTCTTTTTAGCACTCCAAGCGCTCCATCACTTATTACAAATCATTTGATATTAAAGTGCATTTCGCAAATCATAAGATGAAGTAAAGATCATGTTCCATGAAGATATTTTGTATATTGTTTCCTACTGGAATTATATAAAAACTTAATTTATGATTAGTAATATGCATTGCTAAGAATATGTGTATGTATATGTATATGTATATGTATATATATATGTATGTGTGTATATTTAGTCTTTGTACTTCATTTCAGTCATTTTATTTGCACAATTACTACAAAGAATAGTCTTACTCAGGAAGTTAAAGTTTGTCTGCCAAAAAAACGTTGTGTAATAATTATTATTACCCAATTCTTAAGAACTTGCAGGACTTTAGTCAGTAATGTGACCTCCGCATATGGTTTTACATGTTGGCTTTAAACTCTCCAATCCCTTTAGTTCTTCTCATTGGCATCTACGTTATCCTTTTAAAAATCCTTCATGATGCCTTTCAGTGTTTACGTATAATAAATAGGCCATATGGCCGCAGCCTCAATCCTCTTCTTTGGCCGGTAGCTATGTCAAAAAGGGTGAAATTAAACCTATTAATTGCGGTCAGCGCATCCGTGTCGAGCCAGGGGTGAAGTCGACAGGCTTCTAATCCTTTCGCGTGAGGCATTCGTGGCGGCCCGCTCCACGCAGACCAGGAGGGCCGGATAAGCTCCCCCGCCCACACCCCCCGCCGAGGTGATAATGCATCCAGTAGGCCCACTCGCCGCTGAGAGAACCTCAGCCACTCACTCAATACAATGAGCAGCTAACCTTGAAGCAGACCTGGCACAGGAAGTCTGGCTGACAGCGCCCTGCGTGAAGGACGGAGGGGAAAGTGTGTGCTTGTGTGTAGACTGGTCGAAGTGTGTGCGTTATCTGATGAGGTTCTGTGCATTTAGCCATGAGGTGTGCACTGAAGTGAATTCTTCGGCCCTTGGAGACGCCACTGAGGAGATGCACAGTTCAAAGGGCGCGATTCAGACACTGTAAAATTGTTCAGGCAGTGGAGATGGGTTGTTTCAGGATGACGGCTCAGATTGCAGGTTGTCGATGGTGATGGCTGGTGGAAAAGGCTTCAATTTGTCTATGAATGGTAGATGGTGGTGGGGAAAAGGTCACGTTATCCTTTAGATGCGACTCAGCCTGTACGTTCCTTTTGCGTATTTTCCCTATTACTTCTGTGAATAGACAGTTTTTTTTTTTTTTTTTAGGTTTGTCATTCTACATTTTATTTAGAGCTAACAATATTTACATATTTTATATCTGTATATATGTGTGTAATGTGTATATTTTATATATTATGTATATATAAATATACATCCATGCATGTGTGTGTATATAAGAAAAATTTTATGTTCATATATTAAATATATTCAAATATTTTGTATTATAAATAAAAATATAACTATTTAAATGTATATGCATGTAAATATTTTCAAGATATATAGTGTGTGTCTGTCTTTTATATATACATAATAAATATTTTCATATATATATATATATATATATATATATATATATATATATATACACACATACATATATACATACACACATACATATATACATACATACATACACATATATATATATATATATATATATATATACACACATACATATATACACGCATACATGTATATACACATACATGTATATATGTGTATTATATATGTAAATACAAAAAATTTCTGATACTAAGTGTAAATACTAAACATTAAAATTCTGTTGTTGGATGACTAGTCAATTGGTTGACGACAGTGACCCTTCCCTATTATGTTTGCCCAAACCCGGTGGGTTGGCTCACATTCGTGCATGTGTGTATTTGTTTGGATGCTCACCACAGATGCAGATTATTGAAATGATGTGAGAGAGCTGGAGCCACTGGAGCAGAGGATTAAGTGTTGAAATTTAATGATGAAATATGCTGCAGGACAGCGTGCTTTAGATGCAAGGGGAAAGCGTGTGTGTGTGAAAGTGCATATGTGAATATGGGCATGTTGAGTGTGTGCGTGTCCTTGTATACAACCGTTTTATCACTCTCTCTGCAGCTGCTTATGCCAAACCCCAGAGGAAAACACAGTGGTTTTGAGTCGGGCCTTTCAGTAGAGAAAACGGAGCAGCCCTATAGAGAAACACCCAGTGTGAAAATACACAACTCATTTGTAAGAGACACTTCAATATGTGTGTGTCCTGAATACGTCCGTGATGACAGCAAAACTTAGGCCTCTTCCTGTGCTTATGAATCTATGGGAGGGTTGCCATGGCAGCCAGCTCTCTCTCTCTCTCTCTCTCTCGCCTGCCGTGTGTTGTGGCATGTTGCAATAGCTTCACTTATCAGAGAGAAAAGGACCATTTCCTGGATTGCGACAACAACCAAATCTAGTGATCAGCTGTTAGACGCATCTATCAGAATGGCTGAGATTAAACAACAGACTTCTGTTTTAAACATCAGTCTGCTTTGGACCCATCGCACTTAAACAATCATAAGAAAACTATTTCTCAATATTTCGGGTGCTTGATAAAGCTAGAATTGCTGTTCTGTTTAAAATATAGTAGTATATCTCAAAATAGTTGTCTTGTTTTTCTGAGGCTGAGGTGGTTTCAGTGTCCACACTGTTGGTACAGCCCCTCCTGTGTGTCTTATTGCCCACAGACCTTTGCTCGCTCTCGCTCGCGCTCTGTGTCTGTTTCAGTTTTAATGACTTGTTTGTGCAGTTTTTGAGGCAAGTTTAGCTGCAGTTGGTCTGTTCTGAGGCAGAGCTGGAAACCTTTGCTGTGGTTGTTTTGTGGGCAAAGCCTGCAAATGGCAAATGAGAAGTGAGGCGCAATAATGACCTGGGAGCGGTCTGAGATCCACACCGCTGACAACACGCGGGCATGTTAGTGTGTCTGGGGTCAGATGCGCTCACACACCAGCCTCCTCTGCCGGGCTTGTTATTCACCTAAAGTCTCAGAGAGAAAAGGGAGGGCACATGGGGGAGAGAAGCTAACACAGAGATATAGGAGGATGCCTCCTCACCTTTTCAGTCTGGGAAACAAAACCGTTGGTGACCTCCAGAAAGCCTTCCTAGAGCTGCCATGACATCGTAACGTCACGTATAATGATCTTGAACAAATTCAAGTGAGCTGTAGAGATAAGCAAATGAATATTTAATTTCTGCAGTGCTTTTTTCTCTGAATAATTTTAATTGAAAAGTGATAGTTAGAAACTAAATTACTTTTAACCACTCTGTCAGAACTGCCAACTGCCTAGAAACATAACTTAAAGGACTGTGGGATATCATAGGCTTTCTCTATCTTCTAGATATAATTTGACATAATCTGTATACATCTAGTTACATGTGTTGCATTTGAATTAACAGCTTTTAAAATCATCCTGCTAAGTGTTAAAAGTTTTTATACTGCCATTGGATCGTTTGAGAACATTTGAGATTGTTTAATGTTTTGAAAAATGTCTCTTTACATCAATAAGACTGCATTTATTTGGTGTTTTCATTTATTTTTGCCATTTATTCAATTTCTCCAATATCCAGTGTCATATCCTTCAGAAATCATTTTAATAGACTAATTTGGTGCTTTTTTTTGTTCAATATTAGCATGGTTTGAAGCAGTTGTGCTGCTTAGTGTTTGTGTAGAAACCATGAATAGAGTTCAATAAATGTATTCACTGTTGTTTTTGATAAATTTAATGCATTGTTGTTGAATAATTTTTTTTTATAAATTTAACACTTTCAGTACAGGGACCAAGTCTCACCATGAACTAATTGCTAATTAGCAAGCGTATTATTAACATATTGACTGTTTATTAGGCGAAAAAGTCATAGTTAATGGTTTGTTAATAGCAAGAATTTGACCTTAATATAAAGTGAGACCAAAAATTCTTAATCTTACTAACTATTTACTAAGGTAGTGTATGCCACCTTACACTGGCAATACATTAACTACGCATTCACATCCATATTTAGTGTACCTGTGTAGTATACCTGTATAGAACAGAGAGAGGGAGGTCTGCACTACAGTTTGAACACATTGTGTCTAAAAATAGCCATGACACGTCATGCATTTGATGTGTGTCTATTTATAGTGGAGCTCTGTTTGGTCTACCTCTCCTCTGTGTCCTCTATAATTGATAAAGCCCGTTTGCAGCTCAGCGGGGTGACAGTGCACATGGCTTCTTCTGTTACATCACTGATTACACGCAGCGTAGATGGGACAGAGCATCATGGGACATGTAGTCATTGTGTTATTCATTATGTGCTTGTCTTTATTATTAATACTCTGGTTTTCTGTCTTGTAAGTACAAATAAATCATGCTCGAGTCTTCTCGCGTTGGAAATTTTGAGTGCAACAAAGACATTTTTCCCTGGCCGTTTTAAATTCAGCATATATTAGCCACAGTTCCACATTTGTGAAATTCTTGGATATTTTCTGAAAGGAAGTGAGAAATCAAAGCTGACAGAGACACCAAAAGAGCGAGAAAGTGAGAGAGAGAGGGAAAGAGAATATTCCTGACTGTGCTCATTCATGAGGAGGGTTATTCATCCCGAGGTGAAGCGAATGCCAGAGCTCTGTAATCATACTGCAGTAATGGAGGATACGGGCTCCGCTCTACCATTCAGCGCCAGTTAAAGATATGCGGGGCTTAGATTACCATGTCTATTTTAGCTGGGCTGCATATTGTCTGTGGAAGGGGTTATTCTTTGCATTTGTGTGTGAATAACAGGCATTGTGGGATGTGTGGATGTGACAGTGTTAAAGGGAGATTTCACTAAAAAATAAATTCTGTCATCATAACCCTCAAGTTGTTCCAAGCCTGTATGAATTCATTCGGTAAATAGGAGAGAAGATATTTTGAAGATCCAAAGTGTAACCAAACAGTTGACAGCAGTTACCATGGCTACCATTACCTTTTTGGTTACCAAAGTTTCAAAAATCAGTTTTTTTTGTACAAGCAAGGAAAGATAAAGGTTTGGACAAACTTGAGTGTGAGTAAATGGTGACACATTTTTTTTTAGCAATTGTACAGTTAATTTAATTTGTTAAGCTTTGTTTGAAGGCTTCACCAATGGGTTTGTTTCAAGACCCAAAACCACGTTTGACTTTGACTTTATGCCTTTTCGACTATCCCATGCTACAGCATATGTTTAAAAAGCAGTACTATTTTAGAAATGGCTTATTGTTATGCTGCTGAAAAATTACATTAGCAGGACCACTGCCTTTCTTGCAATATTCTCCAATGCTGGAATGTGGGTGTATATATTCACAAATTCTCTCAAATCAGTCCTGCAAACACCATGACTGTACTGCTTTCGTTTCCCTCCTCCCAACATAATTAGCTTGTATGAAACCACCCTCTGAAAGTTCAGAAGCCTGTAGTATTTTATGAGAAGTCCTATTGAAGCATTATAAGCCAGACATCTCCTTTTAAAAAGCTGTAACCAGACCATTAAGACTGCTGTAAAACCACCCAAATGCCCTGTAGTTGATGGCTGCGTATAAACGGCAGCTTCAGATACCAGAGCTTCTCAGACCTAATGGACAACTGTCTGTTAGAACCATCTCTTTCTTTCTCAACAGCCTCTAAACTCTTACAGGGAATCAAACTGTCATGAACTAACAGTTTTCTGAGCCAGTGAGTGATAATTGATGCTGTATGATGATTATTTTTTATGAAAAGAAATTTTGTGAACTGAGGAATGTTTTGATAAAATGAGATCTTTTGATAAAATGAGAGATTTCTAATTGATTTCTAATTCATCCTTCATTGCAATCAAGATATTTTGAAGAATCCATACAACAAAAATTTGTGGAATCCAAAAATTTGAATGACTGACTTTATAATGCAACATTTGTAAAAATCTTCTTTATTTACTTTTCCCTTATGTCCCCTAAAAAATGTGATGACAAAAGTTCCGTTTTTTCATTAACTATATCATTAAGGACTTAATAATATTGGCTGATTTTATATACAGATCATTCATCATGTTAGAAATGGAGGATCAAGTTTAGTGCATTGTATAATCAACTGCATAAACCCCATAAATCACCAGTGGAAGTCTAATTTCCCATAAATCACCACCATAATCATTCCTGCCGGTCACTTTCGGCAATTGCGCAAGAACTACATCCTGTCCATAAAGGCTTAGAACTTCAATATCTTTATTCTTGTTTGTACGCTGTAATGTCTTGTAAAGTGTATTACTCTGTGAGCAGACAACCATGCCAAGCTCAGACCTTGTGTTCAAAAGATACTACTGTTCGGTTTAATCAAGTGAGTTTGATCTGATCCATGCGCGGGAGATGTCCAATCTACTGTGTGTGAGTGACAGAGTTTGTCAACATGTTCTTAAGCCTGCAGAAGCAGTAAGTGTGTAAGATGTTGAGGGAATGATTAGAATCAGACATGCTGAGGCGCCACTCCTTTCAGCCAGATAGGAACTCCTTGATTCTACATTAATTACTCTGTGTAACAGACTGTGAACGTTCTCTTTCAAACGTTTAATTAAAACCAAAGTTGATCTTTAATTAAATAGTGTGGCGAAAGGTTATTCATATTCGTTCGGCAACTCCAAACTTCCATTGTTTTAATTAGTCTTCAAAACGTCTTTGTGTGCGAGGATGACTGTTGAGAGCAGTTGTTCAACAGTTGAAAGCAGTACCGGCATAAAGAGTTTGAGTAGAATGGTTTAAATGTGTCAACATTTTTTTTCCTCTCTTTTTCCTCTTTTTTTTTTTTTTTTTAATTCATTGCACACCTGTCATTTAAACGTGCAATAAAATCCCCAATAGGCTGCACAAGGATGTGGTTTTTACACAAGCACAATTCATTGCTTTGTCCCCTGAGTTTATGCTACTTTGAACATTCCACTTTACAGTTATGTAACTCTGAATATGCGAGGCCTCCTTTGTTCAGCTGATTTGTGTTCCTTGAAACCGTAATGCATAAATTATGACCGTCATTGAACGTGTTGTGTTAGCATTGCGACAGAGAAATATCTGCTGTCCTGCTTAACCGCAGAGCCAGCTCTTTATCTTTTTCCTTTGTTCCTTCATCTTCATTTCTTTTTCCTTTCTCTCTCTCCCTCTCCTCCTCCTCGCTTTCCCTGATTTATGAGCCTTGGTCTTCACATGTCACTGTAACAGTAGAGGACATATTGCAGGTGAGCTTACATTAGCCAATCACAGAGCTCCCTCCGGTCTCAAGAGGTGACCGGTGCGACTCTCTGCTGTGGAAGCAGGAAAATGGGCTTCTTCACAACTGGGTCACTCATTTTGTTCCCTTGACAATACAAGGCAGGAACAACCTAGAAAAGGTGCGCAGCGAGTGTGTGTGTCTGCAGTTATAGAACTCCTTACTTTCTTTTCCCCCCCCGATTTTGCCGCTGTTTGTGGGATAAATATAATTTGCATATGAAAACGGTTAAACTGAAACCATCGCACCGCCGTTTTTTTTAATGCGATGTAGCAGGAAGATGTACAAAATTATGCAGAAATTAGGACTCTCTTTCATTCATTCCCTCCTTTTTCTCGTCCCTTCTTCCCTTGCCGACAGAACCATCACCCAAACCTTAATAAGTGGATTTTTATCTCGGCTACACCGTCTCTCCCAAAGGATTATGGGGCTTTTCACTACGCTCATGGAATGGTAATTACAGATCTTTGAGAGAACACTTTCTATTCCAGCGGATGAGAGATACATGAGATGGGCTGCTCATTAGAGTTTGTGCCCTGCAATTGACTGCAAATGAATTCATCATGCCGTGTCCTTTGTGTTTACTTAAAGGATATAAAAGTGTATGTTGCTTGCAACTTTCCTTAGGGGGTACAGAAATAGGCAATCATAAGGATCGTATTATCCATTGTACATACATTATGGGAATTTCCGTTAATTGTACCCCAACCTGTGAGAGTTACTTTTCTGTCCGGAGAAGTTTATGAATAATAAAACATGGAATTGCATTGAATTGGTTAGTAGCACAATAGAGCCTTGGACGATCAATTTGACAAGTGCTGGGAAGTTTTCATGTTCTCTGCTATATCTGACTGTTTAATTCAGACAGCTGCCCCACTTACTCACCAAGCTAAAGAATTAAAGTTTAGTCACATTTGTGAAATTTCTTTTTCGTTCTGTTGTTAATAGTAAAACTAAGCAGCTTTCTGTTTGTCTGTGTGGTGAGTTTGTATGATCATCTTGAACCCATTACGAAATTTCCATGGGGAATTCTTTCACACTTGGATTCCTATTAAAATAAATGGATTTTGCCTGCAAAAATTTACAGAAAAATTATAATTGTGACCACACTTTTGACATACTGTGGACAGATCTCTGCAGTCTCTTTCCACTTCTCACATCTTACTAGAGTTCTGATCTTCGGTTTGTTCAGCCATAATAGCTAACGATAGATCTGGGTTATCTTGTTCTATGCAGTTGGATGTGCCCTTTTCAGTAAAAGACAACGGAAAAGAACATTTGAGAAAAGAATTTTTGTTGTGTTTTAATCGATGGTTTTCCCCCAGCCATGGATCACACAAAATGGCTTTTCATTCGGCTGGCCATCAGTAAATTTTGGTTAGCTAGTTAGTCTGCAACTTTTCTGAGTAAAAAAAGATTAGTTAGTCCTATTGTGCATTTCTATGAAAATAAATATTAATGTCGAACAAAATACAAGGCATCATGGGAAATGAAGTTTCAAGGGCATTCAGATGAGAATATTTGAAGTCTTTAGTTGAGTTTTTATGCTGTTACAAAAGAAACTGCTGACAGCCATTTTGCTCTCTCGAGTTTGTGTCCTAGTTTAGACGGTTTGTGTAATCGAGCAAATCTTTTCACTGAAAATGACATAATGAAAATTCAGGCTTTAGTCATAAATGTTTGGCATTTTGTAAAGTTAAAGAGGCATGCCGTATTGTCTTTCCCTCCTTAAAGAGATTTTCTGTGTTAGCCGAGCAAAAGCACCAGAGAAGGACAGAGGCAATTCTATTGAATTTGTCTCTAATTGGTTTCTGTTATTTCATTATAGCTGTTTAGTCTCAGCTGTTCGCCTGGCAAACCAACCGTTCGTTCACCGTAGACTTGTTCCTCAGTGGGCTATACCTCATGCTGACTTGTTGCAAGGCCTCATCTGTTTTTATACGGTAGGCTCTTAACACAAACACACGTTTCACTCTGTCACTCAAGTCCTTCTGTTTACACCATTAAGGGAGCTGAGAATTGATGTAATCTTCTGCTGCAGAAGGTCTAACGGACCATATATGGCCTTCAGGCGTTCCCCCGAAGAGTCTTGCTGGTTCTTGTAGCATTGCAGAACTCTGTGTGCTTTTACACTCTCAAATCTATCCCACCTTTTTTAAACCTCTCAGCACTTCATTATTACCTCGATTTCTACAACACATAATCATTATTGATATGTTTATTGTTACTACAATCCTATTCTAGGTTAGCATATGGAACACAGCCAGATCTCTTGGGTTGATTAGGCAATAACCAAGAGATGGTGGAGGGGGGATTGGCATTAAGCCAAAAGGTTTGAGGACAGAAGCAGAAGCGAAAGGGGGGCTCACTTAAGAGAATAATTAATCTACTTATTGTCTCTGTAGCATATCGTTAAAAAAAAAAAAAAAAAAAAAAGCCCCACAGCATGACACGGCAAAAAAATTCAATTCAGACTGCTTCACTCAAACCGACCTCATGCCTATACGCTAACCTTGACCTGTTTCTTCATAGCACTTCAAAGCTAGCATCGGGTTTAAATAACCCTCTACCCCATTGGCATCTGCTGAAATGTAGCTGGAGTGCTCCACTCACTTAGCACTTATCAGCATTTAGCATTGCTTTATTGGCTCTGGGCTGCGCTGCACACTTGCTCCTGTTGTGTCATTAATTAATCTCAGCCTCTGTTCTGCGTGGCCCAGAGCAGAAGACACATGCCCGTTCTTTTTATTGTTTTAGCAAAGTGCTCTTCACGGCAGACCCTACTCGTCGACCCCCAATTTCCCCTCGCCCCTTGGATTGGCACTGACGCTCTTCTTATCAGGGGAGGACATGCATAATTGATTCAGGAATGAGGAGTGAAATTACGATGATCCACGGAAAACGCCGACTCAGACCGGCTTGACTATTTTGGGTTTGCCAGGCCGGAAACTGTCTCTCTACGGGTGTCTAACGGCTCACTTAACCTCAGGATGGTTTTCATGAGCACAGGCTACTTGCCGCCTGGGCTTTCTGCAGATTTGAAAAATACTTAAGTCAAAACAAAACCTGAAAATTTTAGTAATTTACCTCAATGAGCTTCAGGTTTGCTCAACAACAGCCAATTTGCTCTTAATCTTCTCAGTGGAGCCATCTGTTTGAAATAAAAAGGTCTTGTTACAGTCAGTGGTTTGATTTAGACACATGGTTTAGTACTATATTTTCTCCCTGTCTTTTGATATAACAGCATTACGCTTGTATTGTGTGTGGCAGAAACCCAATACGGGCTGGAAAGCAGTGAAGCACCGGTGTTTTTATGAAACGCTATCCACTGTTTCAGCAGCTGAAGTATCTGTTTCCACACCTTCTACGGGCCACAATCGATGAGGCTGATCCATTTCTGTGGAGTTTGGTGTGTGGTGTTTTCCCTGGCCGTGGGTTAATGAATGGCCATTTTGCAGAGAGAGGGACTCTCTCTTGTCTCTCATCTCTGATCTGAGTGCTAGTAATCGCTCTCTCTCTTTCTCTCTGAGCTGATTCTCCATACTCACAGACTCTCTCTCGGGTGCTGGGAGCTTTCTGTTGCAAAGTGAACTAAAGTGAATGTCCCAACTGGAAAACAAAACAAGCAAGGTTATTTAATTTTTATTCAATTTAATTTTTATTTATTTTTTTGTGCTTTTTTTTTTCTTCTTAGTCATTAGTGAATGGTGGAATCAGCAACATTCAGGTTTAGTATAGCATAAAGCTGAGATACTGCAGTGGTGTACAATTACATTATTTTAACAGTTATACTTTATGTAGCAGTGGCATGTTGTTTTATGTGGATTGGTGTCACAAAATGTGCATTAAAATCTACAGATCTCTCCTCAGACTTTACCGCCATTAGCCTGTGTACTGCATGTGAGCTTGGCTTTTAGCTATATTAGAAACACACGTTTGTTTAGCCCAGGGGAGTCCAGAGTTACAGTCTCCTGTCTGCGCTGTCATAATACTTGAGCTGTTCTCACCTCATTTCTGAACTAGCTGCTGATTTATAGGTTTAGAGGTGAACTATGCAGCACATCATATTGTTAGAGAGAAGCCATTTATACATCGCTCGCTTTCGCTCTCTCACCTGTCCAACAGTATTGATTATGCTTTCCTTTTGAGCTCCCGTAGAGGTGATAGTGTGACCTTCCCAGCCATTCCATTAATGGTATTACTATTCAGTCCAATAGCACTTTAGACTATAGACACACATGCACCCGCACGCTACCACATCATTACGTCGCTGCTAATTCAGGTCTTTATTACTAATGTTTCGATTGGAAAAGATGAAGAAATGTCAAAATGAACAGGCGTCAAATGACCGTGATTAAATCAGAAACACTCCCTCTAGGGCAAAGTGGCAAATTCCTTAAAGGGCTTGTGGCTGTTATTTATTATATTTGATAGCCATCTACTGTTATATGTTGATATATCATTTTCTCCCTGGGGGCTCCAGGAGTTAAATTTTTGCCTGGTAGCAGACAAAACTGTGTTTATTTCTGAGTGCGTACTTCACTGTATATAAATAGATAAGATTGCCTTGAGCAGTTTGGGGCCTGTAAATAGTAGACCACATATAGAGAGACTACATATAGAGACTACACACAAAACTTGTTTCATAGAGAAAGATTTAATGAACTGCATCATGGGAAGGCATCTTTGATAGAGAAATCCACATAAGAGGCATGTTTTATTGTCACGTTGTTCACCTGTAAACACATGTAGCTCTGACGCAAGTAATAAATGTCACTCTGTGATGGGGAGATGTGATCTTGCCGGGAGCAGAAACCCATGGGATTATAAAAAGACAGACAGACTATAAAAATATACCTCCCCAGATGTCCTATTGTTTGCGAAACCTCACATTTCCCACCAAGTCTTTCAAAAGAGACAACCCACTGATCAAAACAAGGACTTCTCGGCCCCCAACCAGGGGTCGGGGTTAGAGAAGTTGATTAATCTGGCAGCGAGTGTAAATAGGATCATTACTCTGAGTTTAACGTGGATATTGAATCTGATTAGCGGGAGTGCAAAACAACACAAAAAGAAAAAACAGCGTGGCTGGTGTTTAAATGCCACACACGTACACATGTTTTTCAGTGCTTTTCCCCCATTCTCTCGCCCTCTGCTCGGCGCGTCCCGCAGCCCCCGGTTGTGTCTCTAATTGGAGTGTGATATGAACTATGTCATTTGCTGTGATGTGATGTTGAATGCTGACAATAAAATGACATGGGTGGGTGTGAAGGGGAGAGTAATGGAGAGAGCGAAGAGAAACCGGAAGGAGATGATTTGCTGATGGCTTTTTGTGTAGCTCGGAGGTTATGTGCTGAGTAAAATCTCTTAGACTGCCCACAATAGGCCTTCACTTGGGTTATGTTGTTGGCAAAGCCTAAAATCCCTCAATTTCTGTGCTCGGTGACTGCAATTTTGGATTTCTGAGGCTGATAACAGGAAGCAGAGTATCTGGAGTTTTTCTGTCGTGTTTTTTCGCAGCATATCCTTTGACTTTGATGTATCAATGAACCAAGCTGAGATCCTTTAATGGAATAGTTCATCCAAAAATAAAAATGCTGCCATCTACTTACTTTCATGCCATTTATTTACTGAAAGTCTTTCAGTAAGGTCTGATGTCAATGTTTGACCATGAGACACTTGATGACTAATAGTGTCAGTGTGCTTTTTTTTGTAGCCTTTTAGTACTTTTAGCTTGTCTTATTATACTACAGTATAACTATTCTTTTAACAAATTGCATTCTAGGATACAAAGGGGAATCATTTCCTTCACATGTCAACAAAACTGACATATGTGACTGATTACTAGGACGGTCAGACACTAAAGCTACTGACCAGCTGTTTGTATACTTTGTTGCCCTTAAGCTTTGACCTTGATCCTATGCCTGACCTTGACCTCTTTACGTAATGCATTTGGGAAGACATGGACAGCTGCCGTCATTGATTTTAGTGACCTTTCACATGTTTGACTCTGTCTTTAATCACATTTTTGTGTTTGTTTATCCAATGCTTTGAATTTCCATTATTTGAAAATCAAGTTTGGCTGCCCCACTTGTACTGATAAAACTGTGTACTGTTCACCTGCCCAATCCTGATGGAGCCTTCAGGCCCCAGAGACCTCTGCTATGCTTCTTGGCCAGGGTTGGATTGAGTGCATTTGTTGTGTTGTGTTTTGTTTTGGGGAGCTGGGGATAGAAATACACAACAGGGAAGGTTTGACTCATCTTCTTGTGGTTTGTTTGAAAATCAGTATGTCACTTTTCTTTTGATGTCTCTCCCTTTGTCTCCTTCTGTCTGTCTCGCTCTCGCTTTGCTGTCATCTCTTGTTTAGGATGAAGGGTTTAGGAATAGTGCAAAGGTTTACAGTGTTTTTAACTCTGAAGTGACATCTACTGTATTTCACAGTTTGGGTTTGCATTTGCTATATCACATGCACGCACACGCAGATCTCCGTTGCATCTCTGAATAATTAACATTTTGGGAGGCAGCATGTAAGAAGTCAGCCCAAACTGAGTGTCAGATCGAATAAAAATACCTCCTAGATTGCTTGTTGCGGTATTAGAAAACCTCAACGCACCCTCACAGGACTGTAGTTCACACGCTGTATCTACTGAAGGACTGTTTCATTCCGTTTGTAAATGTGCGCTATGTAAGACATCAGAACATACGGATAGCATTTAACCGACAGCCTCAGTATCTCAAAAAAAGGAGTTTCTTACATCTTACATCTTAAATTAAATCCCATTCATTGTCAATGTTTGAAAAAGATCTGATAGAGATTTATTTTTGTGACCTATTCCTGTATTCTCACCACATGCATTCACACTCTAATTCAAACAAAATTATAGTGTGAGACACAAAAAAGACATTCGCTGTCAGAATGTGTCACTGAATCTCTGCTGTATGAATTCAGCATGAGTTCAGAAGGTTATCAATGGTATTTGTTATGGTAGAAAAAGATGCACATTTATGATGTATAAATTATGACACCCCAAACATAAAAAGGCAATAAATGATGAAGTGCATATCTGTGCAATAGCAAGTCTATTTCCCATTTCCATGATTAATGTCCGACATATCCCAGCTGACCGCTACAGCAGAGCTGTGATCTCTTGCACCCACAAACACCAGGAAATTATTAACATAAATGAGGCCGTTTATTAATACGCTTTACAGAAAAGCAAACTACTGCCTGACACTCCAGCCCCTGTTTGAATATTTGATTATTATTACACTCATGCATTATAAATTTGCTTTCCATTACTGAATACAGCTACAAACCAGCAATGTTGACACACTGGCTACATACAGCAACATGTGTGGCCTTTAGGGGACTTTAATTTATTGATGGGAAACAAGCTTTGAACCATGTTAGCTAGAAAAACATGATAATCAAGGGGAAATTTCCCCAAATTGAAGTCAAACTCCAATCCTGGCCTATAGGATTATTTTAAGTATGCAGTGGGTGTGAAGTTGAGACAGAGAGACGGCATTGGTAAAACTGTCATACAGCGAAGACAGAAATTGAATTGCGAGTGAAGAATAAGGCTCTATTTTTAATCTCTCCTCCATTTCAGCGAGAGGGGACGATAGGCTCTGAGTGCCGCTGATGGAGGGATGATAGAACGTGCCCCCCCCATCAGATAGCACAGCATCTTTCCTCTCACACAAGATACTAAGCCCAGTTCCTGTGCCAGTGTTTCGCGTCTATCTGTTAAGACAACAGCACCATCCAATCCCCTCCTCTAGATAAGCACGCTCAGGAGCAGGAAAGTCTTTTATTAGCTGATTTAATGATTTGGGGATGATATAAATCCTCCCACAGGCATTTTATTTGATAACACTTTCTTTGTAACCGGTGTATATAAAAATGCATTATAATGCACATTGTAACCTATTATGGATTTACAGTTGTAACCACAGCATTAATGTCACGTTCAATTCAAAGTTAGATCTATGTGTCATCTATCTTCTAATGATATGAACTAGAGTTGAATTGCACTGTAATGCTGTTTTTTAATTGCTGTATTATGTTGGAACTTTTGTGCATTTAATGTAATGCCACATTCATAATGTCAAAGTCAGGCAATGTTTAATATGAATGTTTTAAAAAAGTTGTAATGCTAACTATTCATGTTTTTTTGCTCATGCTGTTAATACATTACATGAATTATGAATAGGTGGGTTTTATATCTATGGTTACCTTTGTTTATTAGAACATGCTACTAAATATACGGTATTATGTGTTCATTATGTACCCAGGCTTCATAGAAAGTGTTTATTTCTTGCCCCGTCCCCCCATTGTCTACCTTCTTTCACCATCTTGATCTCACAGGCTCTTTCTTTTTGTCGGAAGATGAAAGTCTCCCCACGACTCTTTTCTGAAGCCCTCAATGAGCCCAAATGAACAGGGTGAGACGACGGCCCCTCCTCAGTCTCTCTCGCTGCAGGCTGCGCAGAGCTGGATCCGGGAACAAGGCGAGGGATCCGGGTGCAGCCCCCCGTGGGCAACGGGACTGCATCAGAGTTAGTGTATTATGGGGGTGTCGTTGGGCGTGTGTCAGTGGGGGTTGTAGCAGGGCATTGTGAAGTGTTTTTTTTTTTTTATTATTAAACCGTAATCCGGACAGCTGTTCTGGATAGATGCCCGCTCCCCAAACACACCGCCTCGCTGCGACTCTGCCTTTGTGGCTTCCGCCTGTGGGCAATAGATTCCTCTAATTATACACATCAAGACACGCACACATCAACACGATTGGTGTCATTTTCCTTATTCCATGGCGCACAGTGTGGCGTCCTTATTGTGCAATTCACAGGGGCACCATGCGTAATCGTGCCTGGGTGTGATATGAATCGCACACGTGCCAAAATATTAATCACGTTTTTATGTGTCATAATAATTAATGAGTTCGGTTGAAGGTACAGCTGTACCCGGTTTCTGGAGATTTATTTGCATTAACATAAACACACGCTCATCAACCCTTCACACTTAAACACAGTAGTAGGATCTGAGGAGCTGCTTATACCTGCAGCTGGCTTTTGATTGAGTCGTGTCTCGCCGGGGGACCTCTCAAGGCGAGACACGTGCGTCCCTCCCTTAATTACCCCTTCAGCCGCCTGCCAACTTTCAGTTCCCCCCTTTTTAACGAAGGCGACTTCTCGCACAGAGGGGTGCGACACTCCTCTTTTTGGAGGGCAGATATCAAAAGAGCCACGGTCTCGGTGTCTGGATCTCCTAGAGCTTTCAGAAGTATATTGAAATGAAGCTAATGACTGGTTTAACTCTCGCCCAGTGGGATCGTTCTGCATTTGGGCCGAACCTGACACCACTGGTGCACAGATTAATCTCCCAGGACGGTCAATAAAAGATCACAAAGGGCCTTATGTCACTCATCTGACCGGAGAGGAGAAAGAGACAGAAATGCAGAGGGTATGTCTTTATAGCTACTTCAAAACGTGCATATTTTGGCATAACATTTAATAAATCTCTACCAGACACTTCGTGCCCATTTAAAAACTGCCCTATCAGATTTTTGAGCCAAGTGAAAATTTTAATCCTGAGCCAAGACTAAAACTCCATGACAGAAATTGAGAAAATTTACATGTCTAAATTTGGTCAGTCTGTACTTTTTTCATTTGCTTTAAAATTAATTAGTGCAGGAATAGTCACCAAAGCTTCGCTTTTACGTACACTACAATGAAAATGCATGTTGATCTCTGGCTATCAAGTCTTGCTTAGTTCATTAAAAAGTATGTAAAGAAAGAAAGGAAGGAAGGATGAGGGCAGATCTTCTAAAGCTGAAGGCGGTGGTTTGCTCTTTGATGTGTTAAGTGTGCGAGTGGGCTCAGTGCAGTAGTGTTGCTCTTTTAACAGCAGGAGTGAGACTGGGGTCCTGATCTCACTCCGTCAGCTCAAGTGCCTCGTCAAGTGCCGTGCAGCTGCGGATATGAATATCAAGAACCGGATTCAAATCAGGCGAACTTATTACATCAGTTGGCTGTGCATGTGTATATTCCATGTGTATGACAGTTTTTCTCTTGCACTGTAGCTGACTTAAATACATACCAAGTCTTGATTAGATGTCCACATCTGTTTTGCTTAGCCCACTGTGACATTGGTTCAGGAAAAGCCTCTGGAGAGAGACACTGCTGCAGGCTAGAGGGTTAGCAGCGTCCCGTGACTGTGTCTGGCAAAATGTCTGGATTAAAAATACATGCGTGTGATGATCAGACTGCCAGACTGAGTTAGACAGTTGAAGAGAACAGGAGAGAATATATGAAATATATTCTTCTCCTGCAGAAACCCTCCCTTGCTTCTCTACTATTAGATGCACAATCTGGAAATGTTCGACACTTTTTTTTTAGCTTGTGATGGCTGAATCAGGTGTTGAATAAATTTGGATCATTTGATTTGCCATTTGATTTAGCATCTGATTAAAATGACGTAAAAACTCTTAAGAACCGAAAGCAAGGCTCCGTAATGGGTGGTATTTATTTGTGAAAATGTAATGTTAAATGCGTCAGTTGAAATAAAATAAAATAAATTTTACAAATCCTGGCTCAAAACCAGTGATTGTTGTTGGTGAAATGCTGCCTGTTTTTCCTAGTTTCCATTTCTTTGTCTCACTCACATTGTTTTTCTGTTTCACAATAATAAGCAATATGAGGCAGGCTGGCTAAAATGATTAAGAGAAATGTACTGCTGGGAGATGGACAGTGGCCTTTCTTTGCACCCCCTTGTTGCTGGCTGTAAAAAGAGAAGGAGAGACTGAAAGAGAGCAAGAAACGAAGCAGGCCGGAGCTGAATCAATCCTACTTGTTTGTCTTGAGAGGTGACACTTCGAAAAGGGTAGCATTTCTCGCCATCATTTTTCTTGGTTCTTGCTTGGACATTGAAGCGCAAGGCTCTCAGCCAAGAGTTTTTAAAGCAACACCCTCAAGGTGTCACTTTTTAGAGTAATTTTAGGGATAGCTGTTCTCCGTGATAGACAGCCTCAAGTAGGCGTCCACAGGAACAGACAGGAAGTGGCATGTGTCTAGTGAAGTGTCAGCCGTCTTTTTGAAAAGGTTGTCGCTGTCGGTCCAGAAGACAGCTTTTTTTTTTGTTGTTTGTATATATTTGTGTGTGATAGACACTCAGCATTTCGATAGTTACCCCCCCCCCACCAAGTCAGCATGTATATGCAAATTAGTAACCTAACCAATCGAGCTCTTTCAGTCCACATACTAAACATTACACTGTGAAATAGAAGTTCATGCTGTGAACGGCTCAATGACCTTGCAAAGAAAACTACTTTTTTCCCTTTTCTTCACAGTTTGTGCCTTTCACGCAGAGTTTTTTTTTTATAGTTGGTAAGTGTATTTGAGAGAAAATCACAGCTGTGTGCTGAAGAGAGGACTACTTGATGCTGTTGGTCCAGTCAGACAAAGTTCCTTTGAGGAGATCAATGTTGAAACACATCTATTATGCAACTGTATAATGAACTTTAGGCTAGTACTCTTTCTCAAAATGAGTGCACTCTTGAAAATAGTTTAGAGCTTTTAAAGTGGCTTTATGGTTCTTGTTACATGACAGACTCTTTATTTCAAGGTTTTGGTGCCTATAAACAAAAAAATAAAAAAAAATTATCAGGCTTTGCAGTATTTCCTAAGGAGCAGAGAAAGGAAAAAAGTTTATGTGCAGCCGTATGGGTGTTTTCTTTGTGTGCACATCAACTCCTTTGTTCCTTTCAACACTAATGGGAATGAATTTTAAATAGGTGCCGGTTGACGTATGGCCATGTGTTTATGGGTTCTCACATATGCTAGTTGTCTGTGTGTTTAATGACAGGCTCTAGTGTTGCTGACAGTCTGTTTGGGCCATGTGTCTGCTCGTGTTGTCATAGATTTATGGCATTACATTACCCAAGAACGACACCGGGCCACTTACCCTCAGTCCCATGTGTGCATTAGCACACCTCCTTAACACGCACACACACCTCTATACATCAGAAGCTCGTGTGCGCCTGCTTCTAAAGTGCAGGTCGGTGACCGTACGACTGAGTTGGTTCAATATCGCAGCAGCTGTGTGCGATCTCACCCCGAGAGCAGAGTGCAGGACACGAGCATCGCTTTAATGGCTTTGAACTCGTGTTGGCCACTAAATGAGAGTATATCCACACTTACACTTCCTGCGCACACATACACCCTTCGTATCATCCACGGTGAATAATTCCGCTCTGTTGGAAAGTTTCCAGCCTGTGCTTATTAATGAAGAGAGATGAACAAACTGTACCCGTCCTGCTGGAAGAAGGATGAGAAAGAGACAGGAATAGAGACAGCCATTCTTTCGGCCTCAGATCATTTATGTAAAAAGCGCTTCATCATGCTTGATTCTGCCCTGTGTGTTCCCACTTCTCTCGCCCTCGCTCTGTTTCTTAATTTGTCTGCCTTTCTGTCTTTTTCCATCTCAGCTTCAATGTTTGTCTGTCACCTTGCCTCAGAACACTTGCCGTGTGAATATGTGGGTTTTTGTGTGTGCGAGTGTAAAATTGTTGGGTCTTTTTGAGCTTGTCAAGCCTTTATACACCAATCCCATTGCATATAGACTGATAAGCGGTGTTTATTAAGGCAAGCATCACTATTACTCCTTAGAAACCACCTACCCTGTTATCTTGGCAACAGCTTTTACTCATTTTCTTAATGGTGCTTTAGTTCTCAAATGCTGGAGCTACATTAGGAGGAATACATTTATTTATTTTCGGGTGAATTATCCGTTTCCTAATCAGATGTTTTGAACAGTTTCTTTTATTAATTTTAATACTTACCACCCAGAACCCAAAATCGTCTTTTAGTGCCATAGCAACATGTACACCTGATCTCAGCCAACAGAGCAATCATTTGTATGTTTCCTTTTCCTCTTACTGGACTCATGCCAGTCTAATCACATTGTACACACTCTTTTATTTTCACTGTCCTTCACTCTGTTGAAGCCTTAAGCTTACACAGACACACACATATATATCATCAGCCATCCCCTGAAGAGGAGTCTCACATCATGTGACCTGTTTGTGTGTGTGTTTTGTGCGACCTGTACAGTTTGGCACCAGACTTCTCCAGATGCCACACGCTGGAAGCATATGCTATGTCTTTGTCTGCATTGCACTGTGGTTTGCTGCGTTTCTTTGCAGGCTTCCACGCTTGCAGCTTTCTTTGTGTCTGTGTTTCTGGCAATGTTTATGACGCTTTTGTTTGTTTATGCACCTGTTTCTCCTTCAGTCACACCTGCCCTTCTCTTTCTACCTCTTTTCCTCTTTCTCATGGTTTTCTTCTTCCATCTCTGGACTCAGACGAGGCTAGCCGTTCTGTATTAAGTCATGCTTCCTAAGAAGCATCACTATTATCACCAGTCGCAATTGGTTATCGGTTTTTAAACCTTCTGGAATAAAAACAGCGACCGTGTAGAGACAAAACAAAGCAGCTACCTAGCAGTGCTTTAGCACCTGTATTGGAGAGTGTTATTGATAAGAATCATTTGCATTCCATTCAAAACCATGTTTTGAAAAACATGATGATGAGTAATGTTTTTGCTTTGCTTTGTTTTTTGTGTTTTTTTGCCCTTTTGGTCCATGCACTGAAAGTTGTTGCTATGGACCCCGTTCACTTTCATTGTTTTAAAAAGCCAGGTCAGGTGGCCCCGGCTGTTGTGATTGGTATACCGAGAATAGCAGTCGTCAGTAAAATAATTTTTTTTTTTACATATTATTTATTTTGTTTGATTATATTAGGGTTCGCCTTCATAAGTCTGTGTATCATATCAGGAGAACCCTTTCACTCTACGGAGGCAGTGAGTTTCCTTCTGCGGACACCCTGATGACGTGTGGAATGAATACCCATGAGTACGAGTGTGTGTGTGTGTGTGTGTGTGCACATGTATGTGTGTTTTTCCGTACCATGTCTAGGCTTGCTCTTTCACCTGGGAACTTCTGATGGAAACACAATAGACATATCCAGATCTTTCCACCAAAAGTTACCATTACCAACGCGTAAACTAAGTTACAATAGTGCATGTGGGGTTGACTCCAGGTTACAGGGTCTCAGCAGGGACTGCGTGTTGTGGAATATGAGGGAGCAGGGAGTTCTCCGGAGGGGGTTTTCCTCTCCCACAGTCTCTCTTGAGGACATGGCGTTTGCCTCGACTAGTATTGTCATCAACCTGCGGCAGGAAAACACACACATAACACACATACAAGCTCAGTCTGATCAATGGGCTGGTGTCTGTTTTGAGATTTATCCTGTAGCTCCTTTGACAGTGCAGCAGGTTTTAAAAGACTGTAACTCAGGCAGGGTGGACAAACACCGCCAGACATTCATCTCCTCTCTGTTCAACTCCACTCACTCACTGCCCAAAACTGACCATTTATGGAGAGAGCGAGAGAGACTCGGAACAAGAGAGAGAAGAGAAAGCAAGACTCCTTAGAGAAAGAAAAAATGATTAAACATAAAGATCTGCAGAAAAGGAATAGTGGAGAAAGAGAGCGAGCTCTGTGATGTATTGTAATGCCGTCTCATGTCTCTGCACCACAAAGGCTCTGTGATCTGCATCTCCACTGCAGTCGTGCACCATGATTCTCACTTAGATGCAATCTTAATATTGTTTGACCACTGGAGATGTTACACAGTGACACATTCTTGTAGAATCAAGAGCTTTAATCCCATTATTTGCGTTAGGACTTCTGAGTCAAAAATCTAAAATCAAAAATTTAACCAGAAAGTTTGTGAAGCGTAGTGTGTAAAACTATTATAAACTGCATTGACCTCATACTAAATAAGTAAACCGTAATAGATCATGGTTTTAAATATTAATTTCTCTCTATATAAAAAAATTACGTCACCCTAAATGCAGTTTTAAATGAAATCAGTGGGGTGTTTGTTAAACAGGTTTTTTACACAGGTACAGATATGGCTCTCTAATTGGACTGGATTGTACTGTCCTGTTGTGAGTCTTGTGTAGACATCTCTCCCTCCCCAAGAGTGCTGCATGTACCTGCAGTCAGTAAATTCTGCCTCTCAGGGGGATCTCTGTTTACCAGAGCTCATGCAACAGGATTTAAGTGGGATGATTTCGACTTTGTTGTTGTGCAGATGTCTAACACTACCTGAAGCAACTGATCTGCTTTTGTTGTGAATTAAAAACCCTTTCCCTTTTATCCCCTTTTTTTATATATATCTTTTTTATTCAGAAGCCATTTTGTTTCCTGCGTCCAAGAAAGTTTACACTGAAGTTTTCGGAGATCAATGAGTAGTTTTAGGGAAAACGCTTCTTGGCATTTATTGAGCCTTAGAGAAATCATGTTGTCTTAATAGTTCACGCTCTAATGCGCAGGTGGGTTTTGCTTTATTTGGGTAGAAATGTCTATAAACAATTTCATCGAAGAGGCCTTCATACAGTGCTTTGCACGCTGGAACGGCGTAATGTAATAAATCAATTCGCCCGTGGGTCTTGACACGTCTGGCAGACTGTGAAAGCCTGGCGTAAACACACTGATATAATCTGCTTCTGATCGGCATGGAAACTTGATACCTTATTAAATGTTTCACTAGCACTGATGCTCATGCCTACAGCTAATTGGGAAGGCTGTATGTTTGTGTCTATGCGTCTCTTTAACCCCTTGATGTCCTAGAGCGAATCCCAGCATGCCAGCATTGCCTTGCCAAATGGTAAGCACAGGTGTTAATTGAACATTAGACAGATGTTAGATGTTAGTTTTGGGTGAGAGTGGCAATTAACCCCATAACAATGCATGTGCTTTTCTATAATTTGATTGGATGGTGGAAAGAAGGCATAAAGTTCAATCTGGTTGTGCATTTATTACATTTGTCAGTGGACAGTACACAATTTCTGCATCCAGTTCTTTTAGTAATTTGAGTAAGTACCGTGTTAAAGGAATAGTTCACCCCAAATTTTTTTTTTTTTTTTTGTGGTGATCTATTCCTTTAAGGGTACATATCATTTGCTTTCATTACAATGAGCATTAAATCATCATTTGCCACCCTAAAATATATCAGTATATCAGTTATGTTAATCTCAAATAACCACCGGTTGCTTATTTTCATCTCTTTTCATGCATTCTCATTACTTTGACTAGTTTTGAACTCTTCAGTGAGCTTTTGGTGATAGTGCTGAGACTCTTTAGCTCAGTGACCCAGTAAATCCTCTCATACATGTGGCCTCCTGCCCCCCTGCCGTACCCAGACCATTAGATCTGCCCCAGGGCCCAGGGACCAACCTGCACGAGAGGAGATGAAGGGATGAATGAGTCTGGATGATTAAACACCAGCATCCGAGATGACCTCACCACTCCGTTTTGGATTCATGTAGCTTTTGCTATTCAGCCTCTTGTTGGCAATCCGTGATTTAGTTAAACAAGAATGCTGTTTAAGGAAACTGTGGCATGTTGCTAGATAATGCTTCCTTAAATTATACAAGAAATGCCATTCACAAATCATTTTACTTTTATGATCTAGCATATTTCCAGTGAACAATATTATTACACTTGAAAAAATATTTCATAGGAATATTTGATTTGATCACAAAAAGTATTGTACAGTACATGAAAGGAGTTTAGTAAGTTAAAGACACATGTAAAAGGTATTTATAACATTAACTTAAGAGGCAAGTCGGTTCAGAGGTGAAGCAATTAATTATATTAAAAATCAAAGGTCAACAATTTTAAGTAACCGTAATAATGTTTAAGAAAGTGTTGTTCTTTTAAACATTCATCAGAGAATCCTGAAAAATATGTATCACAGTCTCCACAAAAAAATTAATTATATAATAATATTATATTATTATTTGAATGTGGCTTTGTCAGTAATAAAGTAAACTATAATAAATTACATTTAAAAAAATATATTTAAATAAATGTATAAATGCTGTGTTGGTGAGCATAAAACATTTATTTTTTTTAAATGAAAGATTTCAAACCTATACATGCAATTTGTGTTTAAACTGTGCATTAACGAACTTACATGACATATATCTAAAATGACATGTATGAGTAAATACTTATATACTATATAATATATAATTTTTTACTTTAATCATAAGTATAGATATAGCTGTTATCTTTGATAGATACAGTGTCCACAATCAAGGTTATCTGACAGCAGTTTTAATGTCAAACACTTGTCATAACGGTCCTCAATGCATTACGTTAGACGCAGCTGCGCACTGCGAATCTGCTCAGCTGAACTGTACGAGTGAGAAATGAGCTGTTGTGTCTTAGCTGGAAGCCATCTTACTGGAGCACAGATGATAGAGAGAGAGAGAGGCCGCATTTGTTGCTCTTTATAACTGCCGATGCACCTGAATCAGAGAGGGGAGGGATTTTTTCCGACACTCGTGAGAGCGATGGAGAAAGAGGGAGGAAAAAAGAGAAGGGGGAAGAGAGAACAGAAGGAGGGGTGGGGGAGAGAGTCACCTCCACAAATAAACAACTTTGCTCAGTTGATTTGAATTATTCAGGGTTGTCAACAGCAGAGAACCAGAAAAACAGCCCAACAAATAACAAATTACACCATCAAGCTCACTGGGGCGGAATAGACAGAGTGTTTGGTTGTGCAGTGAGAGCTGGAACATGCAGGATTGGAAATTAAAGGAATGCAAATGCGCTTTACAGGAACATGTGTTCGCCTGTAAACGCTGTCAGGTTACATCAAGTCCAAATCGCAATATATGAGATTTTACCAAATTAATTTAATTTTGCATTGGGGAAATGAGCATGATGTAAATGGACGGGTACATAAACGCATTTTTGCCGAACCATTCAAAAGCAAACTAGATATATAAGCATTGAACATGCATAGCAATTCATCTGATTCACATGTGAAATTGAATTTAGATGTTTAAGCTAATAATGAATATTAGATTTGTAATGGTTACAGCAAAGTCTATGAATTTTCCATTAAATAATTCCATTCCTCAATAAGTAAATTAAGCAAGAGTCATTAAACAGGGTTTAATATTTAAACCCAGTCTTTTTTTTTGATTAAGTTGCAAGTTCAGTGTTCTAAGTAAGCTCAGATGTTTCCCATAGTGCACCTGCATGGCTGGAAGCACCAGTGAGGTCAATAAAGCATGACTTTCACCTGCGTCACCTTTACACCTGAGACCAGCAGGTCTCTCCCCGTTCCTTGTTTTCTGTCTCTTTCTTCCAGCACATTACACAGGTGGATCAGTCCATTCCTGGACTGTTTAAATAGGCCATTCCTGGAAAAAATAGCACAGATCCTGCCAAAGAAATACCCAGATCTCACCTGGACGGGGTATTACCATTTTTCAACTTGCTTCATTGCAGACTAACAAAATCTGTGTAAAGACAGAGGGAAAACAAGTTTCTTAACCTTGAACTTTCTTGCTACTGCCCCTGTTTCCATGGCAATAGCTCTAGTTCAGAATAGAGAAGTTCCTCTCTCCTGCCTTTAGCTCAGTCACAGATACACACTGCTCAACCCCTTTATCAGCAGTTCTGGAGGATAACACACAAACACAGCTGTCAGGAATTCACAGCAGCACACAAATCCCAGCATGCCATTCTACACAATTCATGCTTGTCTCTGTAGAGACTGGCACGCAGGGATGGACAGAAACATGCAGTATACAGGTGTAGCCTGGGAGATAGTCGTGACAGACTCCTGACAAACCTTCGCCTGGAACCTCTCATACGGTCTTCACGTTTTCTCAGTTAATAACTACTGTTGGACTATTTGTTTCAATTCGGGTCTGTGGAGTCCCTTGTTGATGACGTCACAGCGTATGTCATCAGTTCACACCTGGCAGGTGCTGCGTCATACCAGACTTATTCTCACTCTTGGGGGTAAGAAAAAACCTTAGGTATTACACCACACGCACACTCACACATGCAACAAAGCTTACTTGGCATCCACTGTTTGCCATGGGCAACATGATGTGTTAGTCTCTAATGGCTGCTGCATCAGGCTGGGGAATATGACGGAACAGACACGAGCTGTGTCTGATGCAATGAGAGCTTCTAACTTTCACTCTTTCTTTTTCCTTCCTCTTCCTTACCGTCTCAGACCCAGAGATGAGCATGGTTGGGTGGGTGGTTGAGTGAATGTCTCAAAGCTTCACAAGAAGTCTTCATATTTCACCCCAAAATGAAAAGACTATTTTGCTAAAATAATTGAAAATGTAGCTAGTGAAATTGCTCCATTACTAATTATTGCAGCACCAAAATATCAGATTCTTTTTACTGCAATATAATTAATTTTAATTATGATATTAATTTATTAACTTGTTCAGCAAATTGTTTTCCAGTCATTTCAGTAGGGGTTCAATTTAGTTTGTTACACTGAAAAGCGGTTTGATTTTAAAGTGACCTTTGTGCAGGCTGTAGATTATGCATTGCTGCACCATTAACAATAGACAATAGATCTTTTTGACTGCAAAGTATTGCCTAAAAACACCTTTAAAAAATGCATTCAGATTTATGAGATGTGCTAAATTGTCATAATTCCTCAATGGAAAAAAAATGTATTGACAAAAAACCCACCTGATGCATTTGTACCAACAATTCAAAAACAGCGCAGTAGAAATCGTTCAGTCTCTAACAGTCTATCTCTTCCGGCTTAGTGGCTAGCCAGGGAAATTCTTTTGGCCACAAGTAAACACTTGGACCGAATTTTTGCGTCTTTCCTCCCTTCCGTTTCTTTTCATCCCTCCATTCCACACATGCCCGCCTCCTCTCAGTCTCTCCATCCCGTTTCTTTCCCAGTTGCCCAGCTGATTGAACGGAGCTACATATCTTAAACTGGAAGCACTGCCAACAATTAGAACAATTACTGCCAATTTCGCCACCTGCGGCCCTACTGAAAGGAAGAGCGGAGCCCGAGCCAGTGTTTTATTTGCTGGAACGCCACTATGCACAATGTTTAATTACAACTAAGCAGCCAACATTTGTTTAATCTGTCTTTGAATATACACTGCTCATTACTTCCTGCCAGCTCGGTTTTTCCGTCCCCGATTTTTCTCTTTTTCTTTTTAAATATGTGTGACGTGAAGTGGGTGTGTTAAATTTGTCTGCTTTTGTTAGAAGAGTTGGATCTGTTTCCTTTGGGATCAGAGACGTCCCATCTCCTCTGTGAGCTACAAAAAACACACACACTAATATCGTAACCATGCCTGCATCAAGTGAGACCCACTGCACCTGCAGCCGGGTCGAACGGCCTCTCTCTGAATCCTAATTCAACCCGTAAATGGAGAAGAGGAAAACAGAGGCCACTCCTTTGTTGCATCTCAACAAGCAAAGAGTGTGCGAATGCCCGTTAAAACCTTTGAATGGGACTCCCAGATTACTCCAAAGTGCAGTCGTTTCAATGACATGACAAGCTTGTCAATTGCTTTTGCTATTCTTCCCTTGCGTAAATGGTTTGTCTAAGCGTTTGTGCATGCCATTCAGTTTTAATGGGTTTTAATGGCTCTGAAGAGGGCTCTGATGCAGGGGCTTGTTTAAGAAAAATGCTCAAGGGCGGAGTCCCGCCGCCTCGCTCTTCGGGTTCTTATTTGAGAGACGAAGCCTTCTCATCCCGTCTCATTTTGCTCCCTTTCGTATGAATAAGTGATGAGATTTCATACATCACTGACCTCGGGCCTTTTTTACAAGTTCATCAATCATCGAGCCCCCTCCTTCTCACAAGGAGCAGATGTTTGGGGGTGCAGCCGTTTCAGGGGTACCACGCTACTGATGACCACCATCAGCATTTGACCCCGTGCAGACCTGAGTCAGCGCACAGACAGAGGGAAGGTGGAGGGATAGGTAAAAATGCCGCAGTGGGAAAGAATATGTTGGAAGAGGGGAGAAGTTCGGAAGCAAGAGAGGCTAAGAAAGACTGATTGTGGGAGAGGTATTAAATGAGCCACGAGGGATCATTGATCTGCTGAAAGTGCAAAGTCTGCACTGAATCGTAAGTGTAGAAGCTGGGCTTTGAACTTGTACAACATGTTTGTGTGAGATGGAAAAAAAAAGACAGAAAATAGAGATGGAGAACAAGACAATGTCTGAATCAAACTGACTGCATTGGTGTCTGCGTCTACGGAGTCCTGTAATAAGATTATTGCATATTATATAATACCTTTATTGGCTGCTAAAGATTCAAGTTTGTCTTAGACAAAAATTGCATCTTAATATATAAAAGTTAATTTCACATTATTACTGTTTTATATCATATTACTGTCAGACTTTCCCAAATTTTTTTTTTTTTTTTTTTTTTTTTTTTAATTTTAATTCTTTTTGTTCAGGAAAAAGGTACTTGAAGATTAGTTTTTTTCTTCTTTGTGTGTGGATATTTATATTATTTTTACAATATATTAAACACTCTGCAAAAAGTAGGCAAATATTTGAGAGATGGAAAATTGTTCGCAATTTTATGTTTCTTGTCTGATTCAATTATAATATTGTGGCACACTGCAGTGTGTTCTGTCTTTTATTTTTTTTATACAAGATATCCAACATTAGTTTGTAGAACACAGTACTACAGTAAATCAGCACCATAAAACATCTTTGTGTTTAGTCATCTCAGAATAAATAGAAAACCGGTTCTCTTCTGCATTTCCCACTCTGGTTGTAAACATTGTATAAAAGTGAAATCAATATTTATTTTCTTATCAGAGATCATGATCCCAGTACATGCGGTTGCAGAATGCTGCAGCACTGTATGATATTTTTGTAACCAATAGATCTTTAGTGGGACTCATGGGAAAGACAAGCTGGGAAAGGTATGAAGTGGCAATAATGCAAATCTCAGGCATATTCAGCGCACTATATTATAAACACAAATACTCTCGTAGCACAGACAGAGAGATTGTTCAACCACAAAAACAATCGAAACTGAGATGATCAGACACTGACTTCTGCTTTGCCACCAATTTGTATGCCCTGAAAATGGCTGTAGTACATTTGAATTGCTTCTGTATGCAGCTCTTAATGTATTGTCTCCAAAGCAGCTCTGAGGATGACGTATTGATTTGATCAATCAATGCAGTAAAAGCTATAAAGGCATGCCGTAATGGTGGCACTTAAGGAGCAAAGGCAGTACACTGATCATTCTCAAGGAGATACAAAGAGAGAGGAAAAGAGGGTCCAATAGAAAGTGAGAAACAAAATGAGTGTGTGCAAAGTGGAGTTAAGGCTGCGTCTGCTGCCTGTCTGTCTCAGTGCTTCTTTTGTATTTTAATGATTAATGCGCAGCTAAGCAGGGGGTCTGTTTCATCATTACTCTAGGCCTGGTCCTTTATTCCTTCTCCGTATCCCTCTGTCCTTTGTCCCTCATTTGTTTCCACCCCTATTTCATTATGCAGACAATGAGTGAATATGTCAAGGTTCTTGTCTGCATCTGCATTATTAGCTTGCTGTCCATCATATTGCAGACAATGGCTCATCCTGAAATGTTTCCACACTTGTCTCGGTTGCTTGATTGGAGCCAGAGTATGATTCTAATGCATTCTCACATTGTAGTTTTGACACATTAAAACCACATGAACTGTACCCCTCACAACCTTTCTGACCTTTTTGAGTTTGGAATATCATTTGTGCACTCTAAGCTGAAAGTAGCTTACGTATGTTCATGTAATGTATACTGAATTGGTCCTCTTCATTATACTCACAGAACCACACAGACAACGTTTTCTTCACACCGCTCTCCCGTCATCTGTCCTTTTCCAGAAACTCATTTAGTGGCACTTCTGCAACACTAAAAGCTCTTCGTACCCTGGCAGCTGTTTGAGGGATAAAGCCATTTTGGTTCATCAAAGATTCATTGCCCTAAAGCACATCCTACGGAAATGGCCGATATATGTTTTAAAACAAACCTGCGGAAGCTTTAAATGCTTGCTAAGATACTGTAAAGAAAGGCCAGGGCTGTGTCAGGGTTTGAGAAAGAACACTGTTTCACTGCAAATATTTCCTAATTTTGATTTAAATTTTAGTGTTGCAAATTGTGCAACATTTCCACACTTCAAGTTTAAATATTTATAGCTGAATGTTTGGAGGTAAGATCAGGCTGAAGTAAATAGTGAGAACAGTTGTGAGAAGTAGATGAATGATTGGGCCGGGATTGGGAATGTTAGTTGATGAGTGAAATGTTTAACCCTAATCCACTAAAACCGTTTTCCACTTAGTCCTGGGTCATTCGTTTGGCCTCCTGCAGGCAGAAAGGCTCCTGGGCTCATGTATGTTTTAAGACGGCTCATATCCAGGGATGAAAGGGTATTGACTTGCTTGATGAGCTTCTTTCCTCTGGGAGGGGGGTTAAAGCTCTTGAGTGCCTCCCCCGGGCAAAAACAGCATAGAGAAAGAGAAGGGGTCTTTTACCTCACTGACCTGCCCAGATTGGTCGAGGCTTTGGACAACGCAAATGGGCTTTTGTGGCTCCACCGTATAGCCATAAGTATCTCCATTGGGACGTCCATTCTGCCTCCCAGTTATCGCCCTCTGTGCCAGGCGCTGTGATGTTTGTGGGAATAGCGAGGTTCACAGGGAATGCTGGGATAGAGGGGGAGAGGGGTGCACAATCTGAGCCTACAGAGGTTAAATATGTTATGATTGATGAGGTAGCTTTAATAGCGCTCGTCTGGCCTCCCCTATCGATTAAGGGATGGATTATGCATGCATTTCCCCATTGTGTTGGCACAACAGATGACTTAGATTACAGTGACGGATTCGGGAAATGTGAACTCTGAGCTGATTGCTTTTCCGTTGTGTCTCAGCTGCATTATGAATGATGAAGCATGCTAGTCCTTCGAATGCTCCTAAAGCGGAGGCAAAGAAGCCTTCCGGAAGCCTATAATAATCCTGGTGTAATATTTGGGAAATCCTATTACGGACGTTTTTATGTGCCGAAGAAAGAAAAATAGGTAAAGACGACGGCGTCTCATACAAGAGAAAACAGATTAAGGCTTAACAAGATAGATGTAGACATGTATTAGTCTTTCCTTTTCCTCCTCCCTGTAATCCCCTCCCTACTTGTAGAACAGGGCCTACTTTCATATTTCTATTGAGTCGTGTCTTTTCAGGAGTGGAAACTGAGTGTAACCAAGATAAAATGCCATCAACATCAGCAGAAAGGATCATTTATTTTCACCGTCACGGACAACCTGAGAGCATTTGGAAATATTAAAGCTGATTTAAGCCTGATTTACACCAAGAATGATAACTGTATGATAACTGATGTACGATACAAACATTGTCAGCCAATCAGAACCCATCTTGCCATAATGAGCCTAAGAATTTAAAACAGCAGACTTAAAATAACAGTTTTTAATATATAATATCTGCTAATATCTTTATAGTTAAATTTATAGTTATGTTTCTTGGTGTAAACAGGGTTTTAAAAATGTATATATGTTTACATAAGTGTGCATATTATTTAAAAAATCAACAATAGAAAATAGACTACGACTGTTTGTAAAAACATTTTTGAAGTAAATACGTGAATCTGTGTTTCTGTTTTAGAATTTCCTTTAGTTCAAAGGAAAGATACCACTGTTTACTTTGGTGTTCAGGACTGGACAAGTTCAAATACAGATGCAGGCCATGTCTTATTCAGACTTCTCTTGTGTATGATTGAGTCTGTGATTTGTGTTTTAGCCCTGTGGGCCAGAACTCTCAGACCTCTCTAGCCGATCGCAGAGTCTGACCGCTGCCCTGCAACAGCCGGCTGATCACAGAGTGCAGTGGAGCCTGATCCCACTCAAAGGCCCAGTGGGCATCTAGTGACTCTTTTCAAAAGCCGTGCAGAAAAATTCCTTGTTTATTTAATCACACACAGAGTCAGGCCCTCCGCCTAAAGCCATGATGGGTCTAGACATATTCAACCCCTGTGTCGCAAGATCAGCCCCACAGGTCGAAGGTTGAAGGTCAGGCTGAATGGAAAGAGAAATGATTGTGTTGATGTCACCTCAGGGTGTGTGGAGCACATCATGCAAGCGTGTGATAAGGTTATACATGCATGAGGTCTCTCTCATTTCCAGCCTTTCTTTGCATGGACGCTGATTATGAAGATTGAGTCATTAATCGTCCCCTGCGTGAGACCACCAGTGTGAACTAATATTGTACAATGTTGCATATGAATGAAGATTTTGATTTATAGATGCAAAGGTAAGCGTTAATATTACAACAGTTCCTGTCATGGGAATGCAAATAAAGCTTGAAATATAGTCTAGGTGTAATGAAATAACAAATATATTGTCCCATTAGAATCCAAATAAAGCCTGATAAGTATTATTAAGTGATAAGCACCAAATGAGATTTCACTCAAAGAGGGGATTCCTCTGATTTAAGTAAGGGCTGCTGGATTTGTGTTCATTTGTTATGGCTAATGTGTGTGTGTGTGTGTGTGCGTGTGTGTGTGCGCAAGCCAGTTGGAGTCGAATAATGGGCTCAGGCTGAGACACAAGTAGAGACTTCACTGTGTCTCTCTCTTCTCTAGATACTCTGTTTAATTGAAATGACCCCATGGGGTTGTAGCACTGACCGCAGCAATTAAAACTGCCATGCAGCACAGCGGAGGGAGAGAGGTCAGAATAAGGGGGATGCAGGGCACTGCAAGTGTGTGACTGATTGTGTGTGTATGTATGTGTAGTACACATTCATGCTCAATCAATAAGAGCTGATGGCTGTAGATAGTGGCCCTGATACTTAATATTTAAAAGGTTCAAGTGCTTTACCTCCCCCCTACTCCCTCCACCCTCTCTGTTCTTCCTATCTGCTTCCAATTTGCATATTACCTCTTTATGGTCAAACGTTGATTGAAACCTCATGCTGGTTAGTGCGTGTTTAAATTTTGCCCTGTCTATCCTTTTATCTAGAGGTCTATCAGTAAGACTTTTTAAATAAGAGTTAATCTCATTTTTTGCCTTATTGTTAAGAGTGCAAAATTAATTCCTGGTGAAAAAGAGACACTGGCTACTGGAAGATACTAGATGCACTTTTTTAGTAACATTCATACATTTTCAAGTTGACTTGAAACAGATGGTAAAATGTCCTTATATCTTAACACAGATAAGTTGTTGGACTCCATTTTACAGTTTACTCTTCGATAATTTCAGTGGTATTTCAGTGTCGCCTTTTATTCATACTAAATAACTAACATGCTAATAAAAAGAACTTGCATTGAAGACCCAAGCAGATGTACAGGTATGCGATTAGCAGTGGTCGCATCTGTTTGCTGTAATTACGCACAGGTTGTTGATAAACTTCTGGAAGCGTCTTTATAACTCTGGCATATGACCATGTGTAGGATGCGTTCTCCGTGGGGACATCAGACAGTGTGTGTCTCTTTCTCTCTTTCTCTACAGCGAGGCAGCAGACACAAGCATGCCTGTTTATACCAATATTCAAATTCATTTCCCAGAAGAGGGCTTTGGGCTTGAGAACACAAGTCCAGATATTTCCAAGTCCAAATGAGAGGGTGACTTCATCTTAGACAACAGATGGGCTTCTGCGGTTGTACTCCTCTTCGTTCGCCCTCAGCCATATAGAGCCACTTTCTTTCTGCACATTTCTTCGCTGACAGTTTGAGTTGATGGCAGCTCTTGTGTCATGTACGGCTGTCTCTGCCGTCAGCTTACACCATACTAAGAGTGTGTGAACATCCATATTGGATTTCACATTTACACACCCTGACTTCGACACCATGTATGTAAAAACATAAGCTTTTCCAGAACCTAGCAAGCCGCCTATATAGACAGTGGGTCTCATTCACTAACCATGTGTACGCACAAATCTCTGTACGAACATCTTTATATGTTAACGTCAAACTCTGTTGGAATCACGTGAGTAGAGCTATTTTTGTTTTTGCTTATGTAGAGCATTTCAAATCTGCCACTTGTTCTATGAGAAATGTTTCAATTAGCATGCTGCCGTAGAAGACAAGCCAGCCAGCTAGGTTTTGGAAACATCTGTAGTGCGTGCTGACATACCTAGTGTGGTTATCTGCGCCCGTGCTGCTGCTTCTGAGATAATTAGAGCCGTGTGATTAATGAACTACAGGTTAATGTATAGCTATAGAACAGGATGTGGAGCTCACTTAGATTCACAGGGAGTCTCAACACGGCTATAAAGCAGCCCCACTTCCTCTCGTACTGCCACATGACTGATTAACGTTAGATGCATAAGGACCTCCAATTGATCATTTATAACTCTCCTCAGGAAGCCACTCCTGCTCTATAATGATACAGGCTGTTTTGGTCCGCATTAACTGTATTGTGTGGTTTTAATCCAGAGATATTATACAATATTGTGTCGCAGTCTGTGGAGGTCTCTTTTACTCGTCCATTCCTATCTGAAAGCAAATGGAAATATAGTGGGCTGCTCGCTGACCATGTGCGTGTGGATAAATCCTGACATGAGACAAAAGGAGAGGCCTGTGACCTTTTCAAAAGGGAAGATTTTCCCTGTCGTGACTTGCCTTCGACCTACACGCTGCTGGATAATCACGACTGTTCCTAGAACAGCGGCCGCTGCACAGGGATGTCAAAGCTGTTTCAGATGTGTCTTAAATGTTACACTCCCCAACAGTAAATTGACCTTAAAAAGGAAAGGAACTCTTGGTTTGCTGCATAAGTATCTATAGTCATGATAAATTGTCTTGTTTTTCCATTTAGCCCACACTGGATCCTTTTCTTGGCCTTTGACACTTTTTTGGGAACCTCAGGATAACAAAATAAGACTTAAAAATTACCTATAAACTATACAGTTTTGAATAATACAAATGTTACATGGCCTATTGTGACTTTCCTGCATAGTTTTGTTCCAACCCTAATCAAACTCACCTACTTGAGATTTTCGAATGAGCCTGAAAACATTGTTTAGCATGCTCAAGTGTGTTTGATTAGGAATAGAGCTAAACTCTGCAGAAAGGTGGATCTCACGAGCCAGATTTAAGTTCTCATTGCTTGTTCTCATTGCTGCGAGCCTTTTATTTTGAAGAGTGTAGGCAGCTGACCACATGCAACATTTTAAGCTGTCCTGTAATAGAGAAGCTATGTAAATGCAGTGACGTACCACCAAAGTCCTTTCTGCTAGTATATTTCCTAGATTACACTGAACACAGACTCAAAGAATAGCCAGAGCTGTGTTTTTAACTGGAAGTGTCATCCTACTTCATTCTCTGGTATTCTAGCCCCAGGCTCTTACTGTGACATACTGTGGGCAAGATGTTCATTTTTCACACAAGCAGCATGAGCCCCTCAGCGCCCACAGCCATACAACACGAGACGTGCGTCTCTCCAGGAATCTCTCACTGAATGACTTTATGGCCTCAAATTTTCCTGATGGAAATGGTGCTGCCGGCCTCATGGACATGCAGCGGCCCCGGCTCTGATCAATAATGAATGGCCCTAGTGTGGAGCTAACAGATTGTGTGAAAGGAAAAGGAGGGGCGCAGACAGTCCAGTGCACTGACACAGTGGGAGCTGTCACTGACCTGCCTCTCTGACAGCGAAAGAGAGAGAGAGAGAGAGAGAGAAAAATTAATAAGATTAATGCTCCAATTAAATAGGGAAGTGATAGCGGAGAGTCCTGTTGTGCTGCCAAATGCAAAAGGAGACTATGCAAGCAAAACCAGAAATGAAAAACAGACGGAAGAGGATGTAAGGAATGCGCTAGGAGGAAGAGTGATGGGGAAAGAGAGGATAAACATGTGGAAGGAAGTCTCTGGTCCATTAAATCAGAGCTGTCAGTATGTCTACCCATCAGGCCCGTCTGGAGAACCCTTGACATGTCTGTCCCCGCCTCATCTGCACAGTCGCTACTGTTGTTATTGTCAATTACGTCCAATTGACAGGTAATTACCATCGTTTTAAGCGCCATCATCGTTCAGGATGAAGTAACGACGTGAATTCTACTGGTAATTAGTAAGGCCGATGCTCACATTTAATTGGCAGTGAACCATAGCATTGCTATAGGGCTCATTCTAAATCAACGTTGAAAGAACAACTCGTATTTATTCTCTCACTTACGCTGCAATGATTTTTACTTTGTCTTAAGTGTTTTTTTTAATATCTTGGCACGATTTGTATCATAGACATCTCCTAGTGGTGAAATGTCATGCAAAGCTTTGCTTGATGACTCCCATCTGCTCAAACCTCATCAGCGTTCCCATAATTCTCCCCCTCTCGCGTTTTCTCCTTCTGTTTTTGTGGGCGTTTATCTAAACAGAAATTGCTTTTGCATTAGTGTAGCGACTCGAGGCGCGAAGCACCTCGGCCATATTTGATTACACAGTGACGCTCTGAATATTTTTATTATGGGATAGAGCATCTTTCTTATATGTCACACTGTAACATTCACTGGCTTTCTCATGCATAAATCTGTGTGATCATACATATAGTCCTCCTGCAGTGAGCTTTTCTATTTTCAAACCGTTTATATTATAATGCATATAAAAGAGCTTAAAGAGATTTTTTTTCTACATTTCTACTGTTAAATTGTGTCTAGGTTTTGCCTTGGATCTTCTGTAAATGTAGTTCCTCATTCTGCAAGAGTCATAGTCTCTTCAGATTGCTATGATGTTTATTTAAAGCCTGTGTTATTGTAGCATTATTGTATTATATTGCAGTTCCTTCATGTGGGTATTCCCAGGTTGAAGAAACAGTCGCAGATCAATGAACTGCTCCCAGGTCAGCGTCTGAGCTGAATGATATGTTGTTGCTTTACAATTGACTTGGCCTCCGTGTTTCGCCAATGCCGACCACACATATCAATGTGGCTGTCCCCTTTGACCTAATGCAATCCAAACATTATTGGCAGGAGAATATAGCACATGCGGAAAGAAGAGTTGTTTCAATCTTGAAAATGTTTGGTAAAGGACATTTTTGTATTCCTTCAATGTTGCTGGATGTCTAGGGGTTCGATGCATAGATTGTTAAAAGAAGGTTGAATCTGGCGATAACACGATAACATAAACACAGAAGAAATAAAATGTACTCCTCCTTCAACACATAGGCTATTTAGATTAAATAAACCTCTGTTAAACTCCAGATGTAAACCTTTCAAAATCCAGATGGTTCTTTCAGGAACGACCGTTGATTAATACTTCATAGCCCATCTCCTTGTGAGTTGTGCGTGTTACATAAACATTTTGCATGCATCAAAGACTGGCTCACTTTCCATGCATCCTTCTTACATGACTGGAATGGATCTGCTCTGATCAGCAGGGACAGTTTTAGCAGCCCTCCCAAAGCTCATCCATTAGAAATGTGAACCCTGGGTTGCCCGAGTACCACAGCGCATTAAACAGTATTATGACAGCCCCTGGTTACCCTTTTTTATAACATCCAACCCCTTCTGGGGCTATTTGAGAAAATGCCTATGTGGGCCGCACAGGACCATTCAATGCTTCAGGATGCACAGAGTTGTTCTCGGGGTGGCTGTGGATGCCAGTGAGCTGGCCTGGAGATCAGAGCCATTAGGAGATGCAACTGAAGCCAGCTGCCACACTCAGCAAATTTAGCATTGACTCAGTTCAACATTTTGAAAAAAAAAAAAAAAAAAATCAGGATAGTGGAATCCACAGGAGTTCTTGCCAGGAGTTTAGATTTGATCCGTTACTGTGGAGGTGTTGAGCTAAAAGGTTTTTGACATCAATTTCAGCTGTATTCAGACAATTCTCATCCTTCAGGTTTTCTATAGATTTATGCTGTTCTAGCAGCCTGAAAATGAATTCATTATGTTCTGCAAGATCAAAGAGAACGCAAACATTAAAGTTTCACACTTTTATCTCTCTCCAAGCACGTGTAACAGTGAAATCTTGCTATTTTATGATAAATGGCTTTATTGCAGACCTAGTTTTTTTGGGCCAAATCCATACCCACATTCTTCTAAATCCAAACATCCTTCCATTTTGCTGGACAATAAAGCATGTGTTGGCCCTTAGAGGTTCCCTGTTTTGGCTTGTTGCACGGTGGACCTTTAAAATTGTTGTGCAATTGCCGCAATCCACAATCTCTGGCCACGTAGGACCTTATTATTCTGGACATTGATTAATAATGCCCTGCTACATGCAGAAAAGACACATGATTGGGCGAGAGGAAAGAAAGGCAACAGAAATGTGCAGCTTTCTGATAAAAAGCAACCTTGCCTTCAGCTAATTATCCACAGAATCCTTGTTTCCCTCCAAACAGCCAGATTCCTTTAGAGGCGGCTCCCCTGAGAATTTGCCTTATAAACGCATTGTCATATCTATACTTTAGGAGGACAGTGATAGAGAAGGAAGGGGATTTGCGGTCAGCCATGAGAAGTGAGGGGCGTCAGGGTGAACAGAATAAGGTTTCTCTTGGGTCTGAAACTGATTAATGAATCTTAACCTTAAGCTCTTTGGTTTTTTGTAAAGCAATGCAGAGAGGAAGTACCTCTGGTGCAGTCACGAAGAAATGTTCTTCCATCTGCAAAGAGGCAGCAGAGGACTTTAAGCTGTGGAGTCACAGCAAAGACGAGGCGGTGCTGATTTACCTGCCAGAGTGCCGTATGTCTGCTCTGTCTCTTTCTGGCCCCTGGCAGTGTTGAGCGTTGATCAGATTGCATCTGTGTGCCGGGCTCAGGCAGCATCTGCTGTCTGCTCTGAACTGCCCACCCTGCCAGCCGGCCCACTCCACTCACACAGAGCCATCTCAGGGTCGAGAGCGGTAAAACGTGCACCCGTAACGCCTGGTAATTACCGTTTCTCTCTGGCTCTTTTACGTTCTTGCTATAGCTTCGTTCCAAAACCTAGTGAGCTGCCTAACTGCCTACATAGACAGCGGCCTATTGAGACAGTATTATTATATGTCATTATATATTGACTGGTTTGGAACTCTCTATAACTTTGCATGAAACAAAAATACCTCAAGAGACGCGATCTACAGTATATTCCAGTAGAGTTCCATGTTAACATGTTACTAAGTAAATGTTTAACGCATTTATTGCATTAAAGCACTCCTGTAATGCTCATTGTATTTCGTTATGTTGAACATGAGTGAGATTTGTCGTGCTCTTTGGCTAACATGTCTGCATAAATGCCAGTAATGAGTTTGTTGATGTGAAAATTTGAAATTAGACACTGGAACACGAATTTATTATGTCAGTAGAGACAGTGGGAGAATCAGTTCTTGTACAGCCGGTATGAAGTTACATCAATGACATTTGAAGGTAAAACCATTGTGGTATCAGTAATTAAACTTCACAAAGAGCAGCGATGCTAGTGCTAACTGAAGAATTGCTGAATGCACTCTTAAAACACAGCTCACTACTTTTTGAAAAAAGCACATATCTCTTTTGTACATATCACTCTAACTTCTGCCACTTTATTCCTTTCCTTATTGACCATCTTCACGTCTTTTCTGTCCTTTCTCACTCCCGTCTACCTGCGTGTGTCCACTGACCCTTCCATCCAAGTCCAGATGGGATAGCCACTGAGAGATTAATGAAGCACACTGGCCCTCGTCTGAGTTTCTTCCGCTGTCTCTTCATCTGACCGCTTGTGACCAGACCCCACACCTTTAGGCCATATTGCGACTGGCTCTGCGGTCACACGCCAAAGCAATGAGTCAACGCATCATATCCTTAGTAGAGCAACGCTTCAGCAACTACATGAGTCAAACCATAGGGGTTTCAGTGTTCGTGGACAATTTTAGTGGCGATATCTCTGAAGAAAACATGTATCAACCCTATGTACTTTCTTTACTGGTGCTCTTAAGCATAATTCTTTAGGAAAATTCTTCAGTGTTGCTTCTTAGCCATTTGGTGAGGCTATCTTTTCTAGACACTCACTGGAAGTCATCTGAGATTGGCAGTTTTTCTGGCCTCTTAGTCATTAAAAGTGACTCCTGAGCTGTTTCTGTCTGTCTCCTTGTGCCAGGCTGACACTTTTGATATTGATTTAAAGGTTGAGATTTGATTTAAGGAGACAGAATGCAACAGATCCAGGTGTGCTGGTGCATAGAGAGGGTTGCAGAGTTGTGTTTGTGTGTATTGATCTGAATGAGCTGCTCGGTGTTGATATGGCCCTGTCTCGTCTCTATTTGAAGGAAATGACAGATATGTTTGTGTCTGGCACAGTCTCTGAGTCCCTCGTGTCCTTTCTGGCATGAACTCAGCCTTTGGTCAGTGATATAAAGTGTTTACAGTGTAAATGAATGCTTGTGTATGTGCAGTATGTGTATATGAACACGTCCTTGCATTGTTTGTTTCTGTATATGAAAGCCAACTACACACAACTCGCACACATAAACACACTGGTAAACATGATTTAGAGCATGCTTTACAGCTCTGACCCAATCCCGGCAGTCAATAAAGGGGCTGAGCAGATGTATACATTGGGCATTACTTTTATATAAGCTTCTCAAAGGAGTGTAGACTACAGTTTGCCTCCTCTCGCTGTAGAAATGTGCTCCCATAAATACAATTTATCTTCCATTATCCGTTTATGCGCATGCATGAGCTATATCAGATATAATTTCAGGAGATCAGACCGCATTGGGTCTGCTCTCTGTCATGATTGGCTTTCATCACCGGCGTGGACACTGAGCTCCGTGTCACCTTGGTTACGCCTTGAACATAGCTGCATAACTTAATTACTGGCATTTTCACTCCATTTTCTCTGACTATTTTGAGCAGTTTGAATAAAGCTAATATCCCTGCTGTTTACAACAAGAACAGATAACCCGATCAGGCCTGTAATGAAAGTGATTAGTTTAAATTGTGTTAAGACTCGCTGGTCGTGATGTTTTCTTTCCTTCTGAGCCTTTGAAAACATGCTGGTTGACTTGATCTTGTCCTCACCATTTTACATGAGGTCACTTTTTTTAATAGATCTTCTCTACATACAGACATGTAATGGAGGTGCAGTATTGGAAAAATAAGCCACAAAAGTGAAATTCCATCAAGTAATGTATTAAACTATAAAAATGTCCAAATGTAAAAATTATATAAGTTGAGAAAAGGAATTGTATTTTAGTGTCTGGTGTGTTTTCTGACATTACTTTCATGAGAATTATGTGCACATTCTTCTATGTTGTAATGTTTTTTTTGTTTAAGCATAAATTATAAGCAGCAAATGAAATATTGGTCTTAAGTAGCACCTCCTGTGGGATTTGTGTAATACTACTTATACCAAAAATGTAGTTTTAGACAGTGTTTTTAAGATTGACCCTGACATGTGGTTAAAACATGTCTGCTTTTAGTTTAATCTAATTCACCACAATTATTTATCCATTATTTTGTCAGTTGTTTCTAGTAAAACTCTGTCTTCATTCTTTCTTTTTTTTTCCAAGACATGGATTGTGTAACTGTTCTGCTCTGCTGCATTTTTCTTTATTTGTTGTTATGAGAAGACACGTAACCCCTCTGTTTCTGCTGCTCAGTAAACGGAAACAGGGATCACGAACTGAACTGTTTCAGAGAATTATTCTCACACAAATACCATCCTCCTGCTATCATGATATCTAGAAGTCAGATGAAAAGAAAAAAGAAAACACTTGACCTTTTTGCTTTTTTTTTTTTTTTTTTTTTTTTTTTTTTTTTTTTTTTCAAATTGCAGTTGACGGGATTGAACGCTTAAGGGAATATCACTAATGTACACTGTCCCGGCTCTCATAAACGCTTTTCTTGTAGCAAATGGTGAATAGATGAAAGCACTTAATCTGTCAGGATTTGTCAGGAGACTGGAGGAGTTGCGTTGTGTCAGAGGGGTTTGTCTGAGCGTGTGCACCGAGACGTTTAAACATGTTCTTCCTTTCGTCTCCCCTCTCCTCTGTTTCACTGCTCCGTCACCTCCCGACTCCCAGGGTGACTCACTTCCACCTTGAAACCTGCGAAATGCATGTAGTTAGATGAAACATGCTTTTTTTTTTACACACAAACACGCGTCCTACATAGGCCTCCTACAGCATCATCCAAATCATTGCTGTTAGCATAAGTTAGGCATAATACTCGAAATATTCAATAAACCATCTTGAGCGTGCTTACATGCACATTCTTAAGCCGTTTATGCTTAATAAGCCAAAAACGCATTTGGTCATGTAAATGCGGTAACAAGATTTTTTATTTTTTTTTTTGGAGTAATGTCATAAACTGTGTAAGCATAAACTGGTTGGAACAGGTAGTTTTTTGCATTTTACTCCAATTTCGCACAGCATGTAAACACAGTACTGTCAGCTTATTAAAGTGTGCGTGTGGATACGTGATGCATCGTTCGTGCAGGTTTAAGCGCATCTAGACAGAGCAAACGTCTTGCAGTACCTAAAGAAGGAAATACAGGCTATCACAAAAACAGACTTTTTCTAGACACAGAAAATGATAAAAATGTGTTCTCAAATCTCGTGCAGCAGAAGTAGAAGTGGTTCAGTCACAATGCTGCATGTACAACTGTAGTTTCCCGCAGAAATTTTGCAAGTTTTATTTAACATCACAGTTGACGAATGTATCGAATACATGGAGTCAGATACGCAAATGATTACATTTTGACATCGCTACAGGAAAATAACCTGATTTATGAACAAAGTCATGTAAACACAGCTTACTTGCATTGTCAGGTTACTGATGTGTATGTTAACATTGAATACTGGTTATTTTAATTAGCTGATAATTGTTAGTTATCAGCTTACTGGTGTGCACGTAAACATGCTCATTGAAGTGCATTCTGCACAACTTAGAATTTGGCTAAAATGATATCATATGAGATGGCATTAATAATCCGTCTCTAATATCCCTTATTGCTAATGCTTCCTAAGTAGGCAGCTCTCTAGATTTTAGAACGGAGTAAACTCTCTCTCTTCCCTCTCACCTCAGTGAACTGCTGCACCCTTGTGCTTAATAACCCACTGAGTTGTTTTTCCAGCCCCTCAGAGCTCTTGCCCCCCTCGGAGCTCCCACAATCCACCACGGCGCCACACTGTGCTCTCTGAGTCCTTCTCCATGCCCTGCCTGATGCGTAATGAATGCAAATTTAGGCAAACGAGATGCGCGAAAGAAGAGCCACGTGTCCCAGCATGCCTCCCTGTGCTGACTCGTTACCTGCAGGATTCATCGGTCCGCAGGAGCAGCCAGACAAGCATCTGTAGGACGAACGCTGAGAAGAGATGCAGCTGTCTCACAGTGTGATTGGCTGCTGCAGCAGGGGGACGAGTCAAGGGGGGATCTTTTCCAAAGGAGCTCATCTTTTTTTTTTGGGGTGGTTTTGATTTGGAACGTCGAGTGGAGATGTGCTTTTATGCTGAATGGGATTCTGAATGGTAGGTTGAAAATAGATGGTGCACTCAAGATGACACCACCTGGTTTTCAGTGTCCTCTCCAGACCCGACATAGTTCAGATCACTCGTCATTTGTGATTCACGCTCTCGGCTACAAGTTACGGCCAGACTAGTCTCGCTAAAGCTGCTAAATAAAGACCCAACTGTCCTCACAGTGGAGGGAAAGTGAAACTGTGAGCTGCATATTTGATGGCATCGCCACCATCTGCTTTATTGAAATTCACAGAGAACGTTTCCACCCTGCTGAAATGCTGAGTCATTATCTCAGTGTCATTACACCCTGTGAGTGACAGAGTTGAGACTTTACAGGTCACACTAACACCTATCAGGAGTGCCAAAACGCATCATAACGCCCTTACAAGGGATTATGACATCACAACATCATGACATTGAGAGCGTTTTACCATATTTTAGCTCATTCGTGCTGATTTACATTAATCACTTGTTCAGACTGAACACTCCAGCTATGTTGAGCAGCTGTAACTTTGCTAACACAGCATCTTGAAGCTTTCCTGCATAGGATGATCTAAAGAATTTTTTATAGCAGCTTCAACACTGAATATATCTACCCTTGTTAAAAACTTACCATTGGACCTGCCTTATTATCATTGCGCATGTGATGACCATGTGGTCTTCCTTGAATTCCCGCTCCTCATTATTATGCAATGTGACTGACTCCTCTGGCACATCCTAGTGCTATCATAGTATCATCACTCCCAGGAGTGAATATCTGATTAATCTGTCAGGCGATGATATAAAGCGAGCATAAATCATTTATTGATGTCTCTCTCTTAGGCGCTTTTCTTTTAAATAAATGTTCAGTTTTAAGCAAGAGATGACACTTAAATCCAGGTCCTTTAGGATATATAGGTTGTCTTTGCCAAGTCTTCCTTTAAAACCCTGCAAAAATCTTTTCTCCTGTGTCTTTAGTCTCTTTCAATTATGTATGACCATCGGTTCTTGAATCAATTGAGAGAAAAAGCATAAACTTACTGGCCTGATGTGGTATGGCACTGAAACATCTGTTGAATGTTGTTTCCATGGAAATGACATGCTCTCAAAAATGCACTTTATTGTGGAAAAGATTTTTAAATTACATTGATGTCTGTGTGTGGGCATGTCTTTTTCTATGTCTACGTGTCCTTCACTTTTGAAATAACCTGTTTTTGATTAAGTGTTGATTTTTCTGAATGCAGCTTTGAAAGCAATCCGTTTGCTGTGGACCTTTTGCCGTAGCTGTGTTTTGTAGGTAATTACTGTAACTGGTAGGTGACCCTGATTTTTGCAACAAGTCGTACAGTATATCTTCCACCTGAAAAGAAAAACTCTTGATTCCCTGAAAGTTTTGAATTCGAATAGCTTCAGGAGCAGAATTTGTTACAGCACATTACACGAAAAAATGCACTGCTATCAGTTCATCAAGGTTTCTTTTGCATTACTATTACTGCTCAAAGATCTCAAAGATCTGTGCATTGGCTTTGAAATGGCAATTTTCTTCCTTGTGTTAATGTATTTCCTGTCAAAACGGGATGTCACATGTGGCTTATCTTTTTTCAAACAGATTTTAGTTGTTAAACATTGATTTGATTGGGAAAAATGTTTATTTTAATTACATATCTGCTTAAGTTTTAGTAGACAACAGATGGTCTCAAAGCAAAACAGACTTTGATGAAAGCCTCAAAAGTCACTGGGCCCGATGCATTAATTTATAAACCAGGAAGATCATGGCAAACCTTTGCAGCAGCAATTATTACGTTTTGAATTTAAATTGAATGATTATAAGTGACATTTCCCCAACAGAGTTCTGAAATGGTAAGACCATTATTAGCTTAGCGCTTAGTCTATATTTGTTAAATCTCCCAACAAACACATTGTCGAATTGATATTTTGGTTAAACAGTTCTTATATAAAAACACAAATTTGTTGGCCAAAATCTTTCTGAACTGCAGTAATTTGTTGCTGAGGCTGCCGTCCACCTTTGTGACTCACTCATGAATATGCATGTATTTGCTGTCCAGGAAGCTTTCTCACAACCTTATTGTTTGTTTAACTTTGAGTGAAGGCTAGTTACCACCTACGGTACTGGCTTCACAATGGCAGCCTGGATGAGAATCAGCGTGTTCATGAATATGCATTAACACCTGCCCACAGTGGAACTCAGGTTCAGCCATCCAGTGCGGAGACAGAACTTTGGATCGGAATGATGGGGAAAGAGAGAGAATAGAAAGAGGAAGGAAAGTTGTTCGTTTGGGGCTTCCGTTGGGAAACATTTCAAGTTGTTTTAATTGTGCAAATAGAGAAGAAAGATGAATACACACTGCGAGATGTCATCTTTTATAACTGTGACTAAAACACTGTTTAATGGGTGACCATTCTCTCATCAGGGCTCTTGGTTTGACTCTGTTAATAAGCTCTGCCCCAAGGCACTCACAAAACTCCATCAAAGCGTAACACACAAGCACTCCCATAAATGAAAACTCTCAGAGATTAGCGCAGTCATTAGATAATGATGCACACATTAACTACAGTAAAGGGCGTTTTTCCTAAGTAGTTAGCATACGTAGTATTTCAGCACAAAATCTTTAACAAATTTGGGTACTGAAACAATTTAGACAATTAAATTCTCCCTGAATAGCTTAAAATCTGAGTTACTACAATTATTTGTTTACAGACACATTAAATCCTGCTTATCGTAAGATCTCTGTGGAAACTCTTTGGCTCAAGCTGGAGGCAGGTGATGAAACACCGTGTAAACCGCAGGAGGCATGAGTCACTTCGAGGCCACTGCTAAAGTGCCAGTTCTCCACCATCACGGTGGTCCTCTGGGAATTCCCAGCTCTTGGGCACAACAGGTCAACCTCTTTGCCTAAAATATTAAAGACCACTGAGCCCGCTGAACAGTGCAGTGATTAGACTATTGAAAATTCAGTGTTAGACAGAAAGGCAGGAGGGGGTTACCTCCTGCAAGAGTATCCGGCTGATAATTAGCCCACTCCTTTTTTCTCTCTCCAGCTCATAAAATTGGACGGATGTGTGGAGTAGGAAGTGAAGGAACATGGCGCGGGTCTTAAAGAGTGAGCTTTAGATGAACTGTCCACATAAAAAGGACTATGGGCAGCAATTCTTGTGACGAACAGTAAGGCAGCTGAAGGAGCAAGAGAATGATGAGAAAATTGTCGAGTTTATACTTGTGCAGGTGTGTGGTTGCATATAAAAATTGCTAGGGCAATCAGAGGGCAAAATCATTGTGAATTGCACAACATCTTATAACAGCACTCAAATCAGGCCACTTGACTGTTGCCACATCGTTCTTTTGGGGGTTATATCTGGGTGTTCATGTCAAGCACAGGCATTGTGTCATGCAGACAGGCTGGGGAAAGGTGAGCAAGGTCTGATTAGTATTTATTGACTGTCTGTCATGCTTGGATTGGGCTAATGCTCGTCTGTTTTGATGGGTCTGAAGTCAGCATTCATTACATTCTTACTCATGGAGACATCATCAAGACAGCACATTTCTGCTATGTGTGTGTGTACGATCGTAAACCATGGGTAATGTGTCATTGTGCCACAATGGCAGGCTGATAGAAAAGCTTGCCAAGGCCACAGGTTGTATTTTGTTCCAGACTCTCTTTATACGGCATGATTTCTGGCTGACAGGAGGCATGGAAAAGAAGAAAATAGAAACATTGAGAGAAGAAAGGAGAGCAGAATTACAGACAAAGAGATGGTGAGAAAGGTTTCTAGGTTCATAAGCTTTTTCCTACACACTTCTTTTCCAAGCTATGACTCCAAGAAAACATTAATCAGAAGTATATTTACACTATGTAAAAATATAAATGTAACTGGTTTCTCTCACTAATTTAGAGCCAAAATTGTTCATTCCACAAAGTTGTAAGCCATCTCTGGTGTGAAAATCTTCACAAATATGGTTCTGCCCACTGCATTTTATAAATAAAGCTAAATGACTTGCTTTTTAAGTAGTGTTGGCTAAGGCAATCTTAACTTATTACTATTGTTGTATATAAACTTCTAAAGGTGAAATCACATTAATCATTACATTTTCGCTTAAGAAACCATGATTTCAGTCAGAATCCATGCAATCAGAAATGTTCTATGCATATTTCACGTCGGAAAATATTTTTTTTGCACATTAAAAACAGGTGAAGGAAATACAATTTTTATTCTTTTATTGAGGGCCTAGTACAAACAACCATTTAGTGACCACTTATGTATTAAAAGTCTCTGAAGTTCTTAGTGGCCTAGTTGTAACACTGTGGCACACACAGCTCCCTAGCAAGAAAATTGTGAGTTTTGCATTTGCTAGCATCACTTTTATTTTCTTCAGTGAATGTAAAGGTGTAGTCATCAATCTCAAACAAGTTCCAGAGCATACTACAGAAGTTTTAATGGAGAGGTCTGTTTAGAGAGCACTCAACACTATATATCAGAGTGCTCCTCTGCTACTGCAGAGCTTATATTAGCATGCTAAATATAAACTACCCTCTGAAGCCATCAAACCCATTAATCAAACCTATCCAGCCTGCTGTTCCCCACCAGGGTGTTTGTGTACTTCTGTGAAGTTGTCACTGACATCACATGGCGGAGAAGGTCTGGAACAGAGTTCATATTCTTCGGAGTGCTGATTTTGGGTTAGTTTTGTTCGTGGTTCTGTTTTTTTTTTGTTGATCACCATAAAAACAGACGTCACAGAGGCATTCTGTGGTGTGACGGAGAAGCTAATATCACCTGTTTGTCCTTTTCTGGCTCTCGATCTCTTTCCATCCTCTCCTCACTTTTTTCTTGCTCTTCCTTGAGAAATCCAGGAGAACAAAAGTCTGGACTCTCAAAATGACCTCCACCTTCCCCACTAGCATGGTATCTCTTTTTTGACAGAGAGAGAGCTGTCACAAGAGAGATGAAAGCTCTGTCCCAAAACCTAGCAGACAGCCTTGCAGTCAGCTGCCTACATAGACGGCTTCCTAACAGTCATGGAACCTTATAGGTCAGCGGTTCTCAATTACAGTCCTCACGTACATCACGTTAAAGCAAACTTTAACGTAATTCCCTTGTCAGGAAGTAGAAATCAATGAACACTGATTGCGATGAACCCGATTTAGAACATAAACAGCAATTCAAACCTGATTGAAGTAGAGCTAAGCATGGAAAGTACATGCACACCAGTTTATTAGGTGCGATACTTAATACAAATCTATTTTTAATAACATCAGCTATTTTTTTACACGTTTTACTTGTTAGTGAACACTTCTTTTGCATCATCCACTATCTTAGTGCAATTCAATTAAACCAGCAGAAGATGCAGCCTTAGAATCTGGATGAAACAAGTTATCTTGGGAGGTAACATCATTAAATTGCAGTAGTACAGTAGCTTTTGGTGATGTGTGCTTGGTGCCTTAAAATGCTCTCTCCGTGTGCTCACTGGGTTTTGAAACTGAGCAAATGTCTTTGAGCATTACTGGCCCTGCACTCTCATTTTCCTCTTCCTCGTTCTCATTTTCACTCCTGTTGTGATTCTGCATCAAATAGGCCCCAATCCGCAATGACTCCTCACCGAACACAAACACATAGACAGCGAGAGAGGAGAATGAGAGGAAAGCCTTTGGGAGGGTCAGAAAGAAACTTTAAAGGAGAGATTAATTGCAGAGGGACTTTGCACTGTGAGTCAGATATGAAAAGTACTCCGAGCTGAATTTGGGATCTCTTTCTCTCTCCGTCTCGCTCTCTCTAACAGTGTCTTACACACACACAGACATACACACATACGCACATATGCTGTGGCTCTCAGTTACTTGGTTATGAGTCAGTGATATGAATTTTTTTTTCCCCCTTTCCCATAAGGCATACACAATCACGCACAAACCCATATGAAAGAAAAATCACAAAGGACATCTTTATCTCATTTCATTCTCATAGACAATAAATGGAGGAAATTTTTTACTCAAGTTTCCTGCTGTTCAGATTTTTCTCTTGGGAAAAAGACCTTAGTAATCTCAGTGCCTCCACTGAGTGTCACTTCAGTTTTAGTATCAGTTTTGCCAATATACCAAAGCCTACAATTATTCTTTTTAACAAGAATCAGACATTTCTCATCAAATTCTGTCCACATTAATTTCAGAACTCTTTACTTTTATGTCTCGTTTGTTTCCTTTTTTCTAAGGCAACAATGATGCTTATGTAAAACACAGTGTAAAATTAATTTAGGTCTCCTGATCTATAAAATATAAATCTGAGCAATTGTGTTTTACTTTGGAAACACTCCAAGGTTTAGATATCTTTTTTTTTTTTTTTTTTTTTTTTTTTTTTTTAAGTAAATATATCTAGTGTTTTTTTCTAAATGGTCTATCTTTTCAAAGGTCACATTCAGCTAAGAGAAACTACTAAAAAATCTCTTCCGAGTCTATCCGTCATTGTTCCAAATAGGCTGTAATGTTTGTTTGTTTTGCTGTGAGCTTTTGCCTAATGGTCCTTGCTAATGAATGGATTGAACATTTCATTTGTAAAGCTGGCATGCATAGCTTTTTGCACTTTTCATTAGGTTTTACCAAATCACACGAATACTGTCAACCACCCCACCCCCCCACACACACAATCGTATTGAGTTTACCATGAGTTGTAATTAATTTGTTTGTTGTTGAAGGATATTCTAATAGAGTGAAGAGGTGAGGAATGGCTGTCCTGATTAGATCTGAAAGGTGCAGAGGGTTTTTACTGATGTTACATGACTCCATGTCCATTTACCACCGCAAACATTAACGATCTGTCCCACAGAGTCTCAAGAGCTAATCATAATAATAGCTCAGCTATTGCTGATTGTTTTCTGCATTTAAATCACCAGTGGTATTGTCTGTTGATTTGTTTCATAAGAGATATCAAACAAAAAATAAACAGTCATTGGTCTTCACATTTGATGAATGGATGTATAGACATCAGGAGAATGGCTTAAAAATGAAAAATAAAAAGTATTTGCTAAACGCATAAATGCAGCAATTTAATTTGTCTGTCTATACTGATTTCAAATTTTCTGTGACGTCGCAGTCAGATGATGATTGAAGTAGTTATCTAAATTTTGTATCAATGTTATAGGTTTTTAGAGGCAAAACATTGGAAATTGAAACATCTGCATTCATAATCCACAAGCCACATTTTATGGCCACATGTTCCATGTAGGCCTTCTTATAAACTTTCATCATCATGCACAAGTCGTCAGTTTTTAATATAAACCCGTTCTGCATCGACTGGCTTAAGACAGTGACGGACACTAGGAGTGTATTTTGAGTTGGAAGCGCTCACAATAATGAAGCGATCAGTCCCTAAAGTGTCCACGTAGACTCGAGTCTTAAGTGCCAGGGAATGGCTTTTGTTCATAACCAAGAGTGACACTTTGATAATTACCATTTGGTCTTATGACGTCCCAACTGGAACGTTGACAAATGACTTATTCATGCGACTTGCCCTTGCACACAGGAGTGAGAGTCCTCATGCATCTCCGCATTGATGTTGAAGGACGTTTCAGTCAGGAAGCAGTTGCGAGGAATTTGCGCAATCGCTTTTAGTATTCAGAGGAGACCGTATTGTTTCTCCAGAGAAGAAAAGGGAAGAGCAAGACGGAAAGAGGGAGTTGAAAAGTGCTCGTCACACTGTGCCAAGATGTTGGGTCTCTATAGGCCTCTGGGTACCTGGCTGCAGTTAGAGACTCTCTTCCTTCCCTCTCTCTCCATCCACACCCTCCAACTCCGGTCCACCATGCAGGCCCTTGTTGCCATGGTAACTGGCGGAGCGAGAGCCGCAGTGATGGAAGGAGAGCCGTCGGAGGGATTCAGACAGAATCTCTGGAATGTGGTCTGACATCAAACACGCCAAACTCTCTCTCTTTTTCCCTCACTCTGTCCGTCTTTCACCTTCTTTCCCTGAGTTTACGATGGAGGAGCTGAAGGTGTGTGCCGTCTGCTTTAAAAGCTAGATGTTTCCTCCTTTCTCTCTGTTGCTGTGAACGTTCAAACTCTCAGGGTGCTTTCCATCTCTCTGATAGTCGGTTTGTGCTCACATTCTTTTGATGGGTCCACAAGTGTGTGTGAGTTAGCTTGAGTGGAGTCTCAATAGACACTGTATAAAGGGCAGAAAAAAAGAATAGACAATACCATAACACTGGTAGTTGTACAAAATATCACCCTGCCTAAAAAAAATATATATATATATATATATATAATGGCCACCAAATGCACCGAGTTACAGACTTACCAAGTTAACCCAACCCTCTTTCCCTACATAGTAAAGTAATAATGTCAGATCATATGTTTATATCCTATAATTGTGCCTGTGAGTAACTCTGTGTCGGCGTCGGTGCATCTGTGTCGTGAGCTTTTGACGGCTCTTTATAAGTGGCTGGGAGAAGAGCTTATTAACAGAGTCAAGCAAAGAGCCCTGATGAGTGAGTAGTCACCCATTAAACAGTGTTTTAGTCACAGTTATAAAAGATAACACATCTCAGTGTGAGCGTTCATCTCTCTACTGCCCTCTCTCCTTTTTAAACGGAGACTGTTCATTACTGCCTGCCTCCAACAGCCTGCTAGGAAAAAAAGATCACTATCCGAAGGAAATAAAGAAGATTGAGGGGAATAGAGAGGGGAGATGTAAAACCCATTCTTTAGGCGGAGTTACTTTGACACTGATTGGTCGACTAGGCTGTGATTTGATTCTTCAGTTTTGTGAATGGAAAAAAGCAGCTGTAAGGATAAATGCACATATGCTGTTTAAATACATTAGCCCTGTTTCAAAACTCACTTAGTCCCTTATGCTCATTCATGTCTCAGACTACATTTGTACAAACAAAAATTAAAAACAGCATATATGTGGTTAAAAATATTTATGAAATCGTTCAAAACATTCTTTCAGTCTTTGATAATTGACAATATAATTGAAATATAAATGGCTTCCCCTCAAATTATGACATTGAATGAAAGAGTTAACGAAAGCAATCAGTGTACACATACAATGAACTACAAAATACAACATTTTCAGAGAAAGTCACATACTGACCTTTAGCAACAATAGGAGGGGAGATGACCTCCCATCATTATGTTGATCGGTCACCACCAGACCACATTTCTACTATATTTATTGCCCATTTCTGCAGTGTTGTCGTCAGAATTAATAGGGAGACCCTGCATGTAGGCCCATGAGTAATAACAGTGCATGTTTACTGTGTGGACAGTAATTAACCCCCTGAGTGAAAGAGATAATTTCAGTGTAATTACAATTCTGTGTAATCAATTTATTTCTGCACTCCTTTTTGCTGTGCTGAGGCAGCCAAACAAAGCCAAATGTGTTGCTCACTCACTCCTAATTACAAACATATCCAATTAATTACACACAAACACACTCTCTCATCTGACTAGACAGACAGAGGGACAGGCACATGTATGTCTGTACATGGAAGGAAGAGACACAGTGCTTCTGTTAAACAGACATGTCTTGATTAAAAGCACATGCATGTACGTTTGATGTGGGTGGCATTCACAAAACCGCAGATCTCTGCTGGGTCTCACAGAAAAACAGGCGCTCAACACACACTGTGACAGATCACTCATGTACTTTAGATGTTCTCCTAGTACCTGCTGCTTTTCTGTCCTCCCTCCTGCTGAACGCACACAGAAATACATACATGTACACACAGACTGTACCACACCTTCATGATCCTTTCAAAAAAAGGAACAGATTAAACAGAGCTGTGACTTAGCGGTTGAACATTGAGCCTTGGTGCTTCAGTCGGAAATTTGAGCTCAAAGCTGATAGCTTTCCAGTCTTGATTTTATTAAATCAGTTAAGTAAAAAATATCAACAAGTTCAAAAATATCTTTATTGTTATAGCAACTTGCTATATTAACACACCCGATTCGCTGCACCTGAACCATAACGTAATTATTCTCCAGGATGTCCCTAATTCCCCCATGCATCTATGCTAATTACCACATCTTTGAGTAAATTAAACATGATGTCCTGTGTGGATAATACCCTCTGGAGACCCCTGCACCCCAGTGGCTGTACATCCCAGTGGGAACTGGCCATCCATCTCATGCTGCAGCTGGCTGGGACATGGCCTGCCGGGGTCATGCGGGAACTGCATTAAGAGCTTTAGTCGCATATGTGCCATGTGTGCCGAACCGCTCCGACAGGCCCAACACTGCATAAACTCACCCAGCACAAGCACTCAGCCGTGATGTTACACTGCTAGCAGGAATTATGTAACAAATACCCCTGCATCGCTGAGACTACACTTGCATTTCCTTTTCTTATTCTCACTCCGATTTATGTGTGAAGTCTCTTATTTTTTTAAGAATACCTTTTCATTTCTGTAATTTTACATTTCGTTTTGTAGTCTGTTGGTGTCTTCTGCTGCCCCTTAGCTGAGGTACTGTAGGTAACAGCCAACCATCTTAATACCTTTTGTTCTATGAATGACATGACATATAAACCTGTAATAAAGTGGTAAGTAATTATAGTTTTATTTTTTAATGCTCTCTCCAATAATGATACAAATAGTAAGCATCCCAGGAAAATCAGCAAATAAGTATAAATAATCATTGTGGTTAATTTGAAGTCTAATTTTAGATGGGAAATGACTTTGTTCAAATGTTGTTAAAACATCTAGAATTAGATGTTTTTATGACCACCATCCTTTCAGTTTGACTATACTATATGGTGGTGTTCAAACCATAATATAATATAATATCCTTCAGTATGCTTCAAATTAATGTATAAATGTGGGTGCTTCAGTGGTTGACTTATAAATGGTAAAATGTCACATACGTGTGGTTATATTTTTCCCAAAACCCCTAGTAATTTTTACCCAGATCCCAGAATCTCTTTGATTCTCTCTCTCTCTGTTTTCCCTCCTCTCCTCTTTCCAAATTGACTTTATGTCTGTCTGTCTGTCTGTCTTTCTTTCTCTCTCAGCCATGCTGTCTGTTCGTCTGTCTGTCTCTCTGGCGGGACAGTTTGCAGTTATCTCATGAATTAATTAAACCCTAAATCAGTGCCTTGCGCCTTTCTCCTGATTTTTCATTCATCCACTTGTTATCTACAGCCAACCAATTGTCTTTGGATTTTATTAAAGTGTGTAAATCAGTGCTGAGCTCTCCCACTGCCCAAGTCTTTTGTTTTTCAAGCACAAACTTGCTCATCCCTTATCTGGGATGGTGCGTGCAATAATTAAATCCATAATGATAGTATCCGACTGGAAGGTGTTGGAGTTGGTACATCTGCTCACTGATTGTTCTTCTGGTTTTTGTCTGCTCTAGTTTGGAGCTGACTCAACCACAGAGAATCTTTGACTCGTCATCTATAACATCTCAAAAATGCAATATGCAGATTTATAAAGGTATAAATGTGTCTGTTTATTAATTCATTCATGCCTTCTGCATCTTCTCAAGTTGAATAGTCACTGACCCATTCTATGTCTGAAGTCGGGTTTCTGCCCTGGGGCTCTTCGGTGAATGCCGTGGAAAACCAGTCACACTGACGTTTTCTTTGCCTCAGGGTTTTGCGGCCATCTTTTAGATGGTCTCCATCACCAGACGCTGACCGTGAACACTGACTTCTGCCTGTCAGAGGCCCCTGTGCATTCATATTGCTCCAGCACCACAAAGAAAAGGCCACAACCAAACGCCTCTTTGTGAAGCACTTGTTTTTATCACAAAAAAAAGTCTCATTTCAGTCCCATTCTAGTGCGTGGCAGTTGAGGTCAGTCAAGGTTATTAGCGCCTTTTGAATGAGATTATCCATGCATTCTTTCATCAGCAATCAAAGGCTCCAAGACAAGATGGAATCTTTGGAATTCTGATTCTCCATTATTTGCAGAACACTAAACAAGCCTCTCAAATGCCCCTGATGAGTGGTACCTCTGAATGTGCAATAGAAAAGCCTCTTTCCGGCCCTTATATGAGGACGGGATTTGTCTGTCTGTTGTATTCTGGCTTTTCAAGACATTTCTTTGGGAAGCGTTCTTTGGCATCAAGATTGCCTTGTATAAAACCGTTAGATGGACGCAAAATGTCAAAAAATCTCTCCACCCTCCTCTAGTCCTCTTTTGTTCCATTTAGTTCGACTGGGAGTAGTATTTTATTCTCTCATCTTGAAATAAAAGCATGTGGACATCTGTGTGTCAATATTAGTTACGTTTATGGTAAATTTTACAGTTACCTTTGATTTCACTGCTCACTTTCAGTGTGACTCAAATACGAGATCGCACTGTGACTGTGGTAATTTATATTCACTTGAACAGCCTTTGTTATAGAGAGTAATGTATGTAAATGAGTAGTGGGTAGTAGTGGTAATGCCATTATCATCTTTAAAAACTGATATAGCAAGACTATTCAAATAAAAATGCATGTGTACATTATAATAGGCTATTTTATTTTACATTTTGTCTGTTTTTTGAAATGTTTTAATATATATGCGATTTTAAATGGTCAGTAAATTTGTTCTTGTAATCACCTTCCTACTATGATAATTATCAGTAAAATTTGATTCTCTTTATGCATATAGTTCACTTAGCTCATCTGTAATTATTTCAGAAGGTGTTTTTTTCCATCAAAGGTCATAAATTGTGTTGTACTTCAGAGATGTGTGTCCCCTCCACTTCTGGTGTCTTCTGGTTCAAAACGGATCAGCTGGGAAGCACAGGGCAGCTCTGCTTAATAATTTACCCACCATTCCTCTCCTTACCCGCACTTACACAGTCGACTGACACAGGATAAAGCACCTCATTAAAATGCTAAAGAGTTTCAGGGGTTTGTCATGGAGAAGGCCTTTTGCATATGATGCTCGAAATGTAAATAGCAGGTTGGTGGATTCCCTTATATTGGTTTATATACAGAACCTGGGAGAGTTTTAAGATCAGGTTTAAAGTGCTTGCTGGTGATTAGAGTAGAATGCTGCTTATAAGCATAGATCTTCTCATATGGTTCGCTGATTTGAGTGATTTCCACCTGAAGGTAAAACAGTATGGGTTGTTCATATGTCAGCAGAGGGAGCACATGCTTATTGCTAATGATGTTATAGATTGCATGAAACTGCTCGACAAGTTGCATTTTCTGTCAGGTGACGATGCATTGTCTATTGAAACAGGAGGTTTGTGTTGGGACATGTTTAAAGGCTCATTCCAAGAGTCATAATTTTTTAAAAAGATTGTAAATTTTAAACATGTAAAACATTGTCACTGCTTCTGGATAACCTCAAATCTGGATTATAACTCTCTATTCTTTAAAACTGCTTAAGCTTTGAGAGTGTGCATAAACAGCCTGAGCACAGATGACGTGGCATAGATCCGGTCCAGGTGTTTTGAACGCAGGTGACCTGCGTGTAGAGCAGTTGGGAAGGGACAGAGGGCATGCTGACATGGCCAAGAGGAGACATGAGTGAGAGCCGACCATCTGTCTACCTATAACAATCATATAGTCGCTCATTCAGAGCCTAGCTCTCAGCTGAATATCTGCTAGCTGCTTTTCTCTGAGCTCCATATCTAATAGCTTTACTGTAAGTTAACACTGCAGCTTGACTTTTTGTAGGACCGCTTGTAAATCTAAATTTGGTTTGTATTGTGTTGGCTATTTGTATGCAATTTGGAAGTATTTGACTGACAGGTTTCATCGATTGCTGTCATTGGTTTGGCAGTATGTATTGGGGCGAAATGTACGTATGTCATATGCCTGCTGGCACAGCTTGTGTTTGTTTCAGTAAATGTGAAAAAAAGAGAATATTTTGCTCATCGCTGTTTTCTCCCCAGTGCGCTGATGCAGGAATTTTTTTCATTGTTGTACTTCTTACCTAAATGATTATTCTGTATAAACAGTGAATCAAAATCCTTCCAATTAGCCTTTTTGTAAATTCACGAGATAATTGAACACTAAGCTATGCTCGCTCTGTTCATTCTGATGCTGTTAATGATGACGCCACGTTAATTTATTCATTTATTAACTTTTCAGCCCTACTTGACTAAGATTATAGAAAAACAACAGGAAATGATTAAATAATAGGTTAAAATAATTATCAGCAAGTGCTAATGCTTTTAGTTGGTTTTAAAAGCGTTGTGCCTGAATGGAAGTTTTTGCTAACCATTTTTTATTCTCTACATTGAGATAATAGCTTGAATGTGTCCACAATTTATCCACAAGATCTGAGCTTTAACCTACCTAAACCCTAAAAAGAGCAGCGTATTTCAAACCCGCATTGCATTATGGGTAAAATTTCATTATGAGTCCAGTAAGGTTTTTCTGTTTGTGTATGTATATGCACTTGATGGGGGAAAAATGTAAAAGCAGTTCTCACACAGAAATTGCTGGTAAATTTCACATTTACTTTTACATTTCAATTTGTTGCAATAAAATGGCAAGTAACACATTGTATTAAACATTAGGTTTCCCAATAAATGTATTTATTTGGCTGTATTTTGGGGGCAAAATGGTTTTTAGAAATGAGCCAAATATCACCAGGGGATATATTCCCAGTATTTTCAGTAATCTTAACATGTTGCAAACCCATGTAATGAATTGACTGGAGAGTGTGTGTGTTCATGAGTATGTGTGGGTGGGTGGGTGAGTGGGTGTGTGTACACAGAGGTCCTAGAGGACACACAAGCTTTGGCAGGCTTTGGCAACACCTGCCCATCCGACTCACAAGTTGTGTGCTCTTTCTGCAGCTTCTGTCTTTGGGTACAGGGGCGGCCCGGTCTGCCCAAGCCCTGCAGGGTTAACACTGCCTGGGCTTGTCATGCTTAAACAGCTTTGTGCGGGAACTCCATTTCGGCTTTAGGCCCTACCAGCCGATGCAGAGAGTCAAGACTCTGTCCCACACATACAAGCTTGCACGCATACGCCTCTATACATAAACATAAGAGACGTGAAAGTGAGTGTGGGATGAGCCATGTGATTATTGATGTTGCCTTCAGGCATTCCAAGGTGGGATGTTAATACTGCCCTTTATTAAACACACAGTGGCATCGGACGCACATACAAACACACACGGTCCTCCAGTTGTCCAACTGCCAGAGCTAATAGTTACAAACAGCTTCAGGGCAGCTCTAATTAAATTTGTGCTGCTGTTTGTGAGTTGTCAGCATCTGCTAAAACATGCAGCGTCAATTGGTCTGTGTTCATGTTTTCGAATTTCGATCATGATTTTGATTTCTTAATGCATATAGTCTATATAAAACTGTATTATTTGTGTATGGAAATGAAGAGAGAAAACAGAACTTTTTATAACATATGTGCACAAAAGTTTAATCTAAGCCAGTAATGTACTACACTAAACTGTACGTGTTGCTATATTATAGCTTTTGGATTTGGGTCACTTGCCAACTAACACTTGCTTACTAATAGTATTTTTTTTCTATTTAGCCTTATCAGGTCTTTGGCTAAAATTTTAAAATGTAAATAAAAAATATTTGTTATATAAAACATTTTACATTTTTGTATTTGTTTTACATTAATTTTTTTTCATTTTTTGTCTGAGCAAGCTTTTTTGGTTTGTTTGTTTTTCTCAGAAGGTACACTCAGCCCAGAGTAAAGTATGTTATGGCTCTTATGGCAAATCTTATGTTTTAATAGCTTTTATGCATTGATGTAAATGACCCTGACTGAAAGAATGAGAAGTCGCCTGCCAGCAGGTCTACAGTTAAGTCAGTTTGCTAACGGTGCTTTGAAATATGTTTAGACACAGTTGAGGGAAGGACCGTTAGCTCCTCTTATTCCCAGCTCCCTTTATATCTGTCGTTTTTTCCACTTCGCTTTTTCCCCCCCTTATTTTTTTTATTTTTTTTTTTAAAACAAACAAGTGCATGGATAAAAAGCTTCCAGGAATGCTGGCAGACAGGAGTGCTTTACAGTAATCTAACCTGAGAAAGATGAAAGCCTGCAGGGAAGCACAGAGCCAGAGAGCAGCGTCTCTCTCCGTCTCCCACACACACATATACACTCACTCAAATACCTGTGATGACATGAGTGCAGTAAAAGACATGCAGAACTCACTCAAATTATTACAGATGAACATTCTCTTCTGGATTCAGAGGACAGCAGGGCTGTACCTAATGGTGTGTACGGTGGGAATGATTTTAGGGGCCCATGTGTTCAAACAATTTCAGCAGGATTGATGTAGAATACCGACAAAATTAAATCAATGTAATTATTGTATATATTTTTTTTACCTACAGTGCCGTTTCAAATTTTTGGGATCAATTTTCAGCTAAAAGGTGATTGTAAACGTTTTATTCAGCTTTGCATGACATAAAATGTAAGCATAATAAAATAGAAAACTATTAGTATTAGTATTTTCTCTATTTTTGATCAATTGATTCCTTGAAGAGCAAATCTTACTGATCCCAAACTTTACTGTATTAACTATATATTAACATACCAAGTGCAGCATGCATTTTGCCTGGGTGCCCACAATTCATACCTACATCCCTTGAGCTTAATGATACAGAAATTAAGTAAAACACAACTTTCTGGATGGATTAATAGAGAAAAAACAGGGGATGTAGGACAGGAAATGGACTCCCTACAGTTCTTGTTCCGTTTTCTAATTGAAAACGCATGAAAGGATTTCTTATGGATGTTGACAGACAATCTCTGATCCTCTTTAGACTTCTGTCTCTGTGGGGAACAACCCATTCCCATCTCTCACGAATTAAAGCTTTACGCTTATAAAAGCTGTCTTTCAGATTACACACACACACACACACACACACACACGTATACACCTTTCTCTCTCTGTATTTGTTGCAGCATAGTTTGCCCTGTCACTCAGCCTTACTGTATTCAAAGACAACGTCTGCCAGGTCTCGCTCTTTGCTCTTTGATATGTCACCATGCAGAAAATGATGAGAGCACACACATACCGTAAACTCACAGATAAACTCACTCACCCACCTACTGTCACTGTCACCTACTGCAACTTGAAAAACAGAGGTTAATGCCGCCACTATATTACACCAAAGTCGCAAACATGAACAGAAATGACAATAGATATTCTTTATATAGCTTCTGTTAGTTTCATATGCACGCCAGTGTTTTAGTGGTTTGTTGTGGTGTGTGGTTTACAGTGTGTGTGTGTGTGTGTGTGTGATGGAGAGCGATAGATCCCTCCCAGGGCTCATATGGAGTGCAGATAGCTAGTGACAGAGCACTGCTGTTAAGTGCCAACACTTCTCTCAGGCAACTGAGAATCCGTGTTTCAGAGCTAACAAGGCGTAATACAACCTTCACACCTATAGATGGAGAGAAAGAGGGATGGCCTCGCACCTCTCAGTGGACGTGGATGTCCAGGACTTGATGGTTTTAGAGTTAATAAAGGCTACATAAAGCCTAAGCTATATCAGAGAATCAGTAGCCAGAGCCATAGGAAAAGTGATAATCATATCACCATCTATGCAGCCAGCCTTGGTACACTGCAGGAACAAAATTAGCTTTAGATAATAAAACCTGATTTTTGCATTAATTTTGTAGAAAAAGTTGTGCTTTTCATTGGGCTTGCATATTACATTCTGAAAGTAAATCAAAATTAAGCTTCATCATGTTCACCATGTTTTATTTTCATTTAGAAACATTAAGCTATACAATGCATAATATAATAATATATGTGAAGCCCTGTTGAATGTTAATGATCGTTTAATTAATACTTTTGATTTTAATTAGACATGTTAAATTCAGATTTGTTTACGACAAGTGAATATTATTTGTCTAGAGTATTATTCACTACAGAGCATTCTCACAAGTGCTGTGTGTAAAATATGAATTATGGTAATTTTCAGTGCTGGAATGTTAGATTGGTTTTATGTGTGTCTGACCGTTTTTGTTGTGAGACGACAAACACATTTTGAGATGTGAAAATGTGGTAAGGTGAGAAATGAGGCTTATTGCTTATTTTCTCAGTGTTTCGGCCCTTCACTTTGTTAAAAATGACATTGAGTGCAAATAAAGGGGAAAAAAAAGGCACATCCTGTGTCAATACATCCCTATTAGGTGAGCTACAAGTAAACAGGCTTCAAAAGAATATCTTTTAGCAATGTTGTGTCTGTTTTTTTCCTCGTTTAAGAAATGTGTATTGAGATATCTGCATTATTGTTTTGTTCTTTGGTACTGTGTGTAGAGCTCCAGAGAGTACCACAGAGAATATCTGTCATTTTAAATGATTCTCATTTTTTTGTGGGCGCTTACACACCAATATAGAATCAATTCACCTCACTTTCTCTGCGTAATGTGTGTGTGTGTTTAAGCAAGACAAAAATGAGAGAGAGAGAGAGAGAGAGTGAGAGAGAGAGGGAGGCAGACTTCAGGGCTTTAGGGACGGCTCAGTGGTAACTGGATCAGCGATCGGGTTCTGGTCTGATGACTGTTTCTCGTCTGGCCTCGGCTCTTCATGCATTATTCACACCTTAAAGGACTGTTTTCACTCATCCCTCTTTCATCCTCCCTTTCACCCCTCTCTCTGCTCCCTGAAAGGATAAAGAGTGCTGTCACACTCCTGACTTCGTCTGACATTTTCCATTTCGAAATCTGTTTCATTCTTACTGATAAGCAGCCACTTTTCCAATACAGGTCGTGATGTTTTTAATTCTTTTGATTCAGTTCTTCAAAAAGGTTCTTTCTGTGAATCTTTAAGATTACATTATTACATCTGTAGATGGTGACCGTTATATTTTTGTCAATTGAAACGAGGGTTATAATTACTACATTTATGGGTATGTTAGTTTTACACAGCAAATGAGTTGTAATGCACTTCACAAGGAAGAGAAATAAGAGAATGATTCAGAATCTTAAACAAACCTATAAGAAACATTGATTAACTCATTACAAAAACACCACTACTTTAAATACATTAATCTCTGGCAAATCAGTGCATTTTTCATTGCATAAATACAGTCATGTAATTTCCTATCCAACTTCTGGGTGAACCTTGTGTGACCCTGCAAACTTTTTGTCTGTTGTTTAGTTCCTCACGTATTAGAAAAGCCTGACCGTTTGAAGAGACGCTATTATTGGTGCCTGCATTTATCAGACTTTCACCTGAAGAGAGACACTCTTTACCTGTCGCGTCTCTCCACTCTTCTGTCCCGTTGGCATGTTAGCTGCTGTGAATGGAGTGACATTATGTCTGTTTCAGGTCTGCCGTTGTGAAGCTAATTGAGGGGTGTGTGTGCGAGAGGGGAATCAGACCTGTTGTTTTAGCTGTCGGAGCATCTATCATTTGCTGAAGTGCCGCATGAAGCTCAGACAGGGGAAAGTGTCAGGTGTGTGTATGTGGTACGGCAGAGAGACTGACACACTCTGCAGGAGTCTATCAGCATCGCTATTTCAGTTAATCAGCCCACAGGTATCAACCTTGTGCGAAGGCATCCTTGAATCTTGAAGCTTTTCAAAACAGCTCAGAATGCCCTCCGAGTATATCATTTCACTTTAAATGGCATTGATACATTTTTTTTCAAACTTCCAAAAGTACTAAGTACAACTTGGTAGCAAGTTAAATAGATAGCCTGAAGGTTTTTTTCTAAATGACGTCTGAGAATTAAGTGCTGACTACATTTGGAAGGACAGAAATTCTGATTACAGTCACCTGCTGCACAGTAGCGATCTGAACAGCCCACAACCCGTAGCAGCTCAAACAATGGCCTCTTTTTACTGCTAAAGACCATAGATCCCTGAGAAAGAAATGTCTCTATGTAACTCTATCAGCATCTGGTCTACCACAGCCTCAGTCTGCCAGACACTACAGACCAAGTGAAAGGGAATTATTGTTACAGGATAGCTTTGTTTGTCACTCTATCGTTTGGGTGCATTTCATATTGCATTTTGTGAGCTGTTGCTCATACAATTCATCTGTTACAGCAAAATGTTCTCGCACACAAACTGTTCAAAGATGTGGGGGGAAGGGTGCGATAAATTTATCAAAGGGGACTGTAAATATTTCAATAGTATTTTTAAATAAATGCTGTTTATGAAACTTTCTATTCATTATAAGCTTTATAACGATTCAATTCGGCATATTATAATAATTTCTGAAGGATCGTGTGGTGCTGAAATCTGGAGTAATTGCTGCTTAAAATTTAGCTTTGCCAGCAATTGTAATTATATTTCACAATGTTATTGATTTTACAGTGTAAACGCAGCCATGGTAAGCATAACAGACTTTTCAGAAATATGAGACTTTTTGAAGATCTTACTTTGACCAAACTCGTGGAAGTTAGTGCACACATTGTTTTGTTATTTGGTTTTTGGTCAGATCTACAGCTTTACTTCTTGAGGGATGATCTGCTCTTTCTCCTTTCCTCTCCCTGTTTTTCTCTCACTTCAAAGCTATCAAAATTCTCATCCACCATATGTCTCGCAGCCTGTTCCAAAAACTCGCACAGGTGCTCGAGCACACACCTTCCCCTCTTTTCCTCACACTTGCTTTCTGTTTTAATGTGCATCATCTTACAGGGCTCATCATTCATGCTGAATGTAGGTTATATATGGAACATAAAAACCATTTGCGTAACATAAACACTGTTAATGCCGGCTAATTCGCCATATGTAGCCAGTATCAGGCTCCATTCACACTGACAGAGATGGAGCGGATGTGTGCGGAGAGATTTCTAATAAATGATCTCACAGAGATAAGCTCTCTTCAGAAGTCATGTTGCATATCATTTGCATAACGTGTAACTTTTATCAACTTTGTTGAGTCAGTGGGTCGCCGTCAGTGTGAATGGCTTTGACCCTTACCACACATGGAGCCTAACGTCTTAAAGTGTGTGTTTTTGGCCACTGGGCATGTGTGTGAATAAGATAAAATAGGAAGAGTGCAAAATAATTGTTTTTATTTCCCAGCTGGAAAAATGGGGCTGATGGAAAATAGGTTTGTCTCCCTTCTGCAGGTATTTGTCTCAGATAAATTACCTCATTTGAAAATTCCAGCAACGCCCGCCTGTCCCTCCACCCTGCAGTGACTATAATGAGGAGCTGGAGCGAAAGAAAGAGCTGTATTAAATAATGAATGGCCTTATTGACGGCTGATACACAGTGAAAGTGATAACAGTGGAGAGTTTTTAAAGATGTATGTGGAATGAAAAACAGAAATTTCTGTGTCAGGGATTGCAAAGTTCTTAACCAAACAGATTTTAATTTTGCATTGTGACACATTCCCGATTGAAATAGGGAGCATAAATGTCAGGACAACGCTTGTAGTACGTTTCAGTCAGTGCAACATAAACAAAGCATTACTGAAGAAACAACGTGTGTTCTGTGTTTTTCTCTCTGATGGATGTGGAGGAGTCTGAGAGCATGTGCTGGTCAAGCATCAGCCCTGAGCCCTCACCGCTCATGACTGAAGAGCCACAGTGAGACGTCTGCCTCTCAAAATAAGGGTGAAGAGAAAAAAAGATCTAGTGCTACTCAGAGCAGCTACAGGCCATGAGGCCTCCTCTCAGACTGAATACACAGAGAATGAAGCCTCTCTGAAAAGAGAGAGAGAGTGAAACCGAAAGAGGGGTAGAGTAGAAAGTGGAGAAGAAACAGCACGTGGCCCAGAGGTCACATCTAACCTCAGATTAAACCAGGAACACCCAGTGGGAGATGAGAGAGATGACTATAGAGAGACAGACAGAGGAATACGGTGGAAATTTTAAAGGGGTTGGTGGGAATGAGCAAAGAGATGGCAAAATCATGCGTGACGTGGGCCAAGTGAGAAATGGAAATGCAATGGAGAGCTGAAGAAGATCGGGTTAGAGGAGGAAGCATGGGTGATAAAAGTAGAGAGGAAGAGGAGAAAGATAGACTGGTGAATAGGTTAGACTCTTAGACACCCTGGAGAGAGAGTCGGAGGGGTGTCCTGTCTGTCACAGAGGAGGAGAGATGGACCGCCCTACAGACACACGTCCCCGTTACTGCCACAACAAACACACTTCCAAAAAACCTTCCATCTGTAGGGATGTATTTGGGAGAATAAAATGAGAAATGGTCATTGACCCAGTTTCAAGCATATGAGTTTTAAGGCTTTAGATCAAGAACTTGGTTTACATGGTAAACAAATCAAAAAATTAAACGCTAATTTTGTCAAATTTCAAAACATTTGACCGTTGGTGTGTTTATGCAACATCAAAGATGATATCTCCAATTTTAGGCGTTCACTTCATGGCAATATCTCCTTTAGTATTGCTTTTAGAAAGACTGCAGAGAAGAGAGATTTGATGGACATGCTCACAACATTCCCTGACCAGACTCTCTTGGGTAATATCTCCCTCTCCCTCGGTGAGGGGTTTTTAACAGTTAGAGCAGTGTGATCCCAGCTCTCCTCTCTGCGGGACTGCAGGGTAAGAGAGGTGACAGAGAAACTTTCGGCCTGCTAATATCGCTTCCATCCTCCCTGCAGCCAGCGCAAGCCCTGCATATAAAACACACCTTCCTCGAGCAGAATGAGGACATTTTTACATTTTCAACTTTGCTAAAGGAGTACAAAATATGCCAAGATTTCCAAGTTCACGCAGACCGACTGAGAGTTCAACGCAATTACATAAAGGTTAACTACATTACGAGCAGGGAAACAATGACTTAAATTGTGTCCCTAAATTGCGTATTCATGTCCTACAGTGTGTTACGGAGCGTTAAATGAGAAAATGAATGTAAAAGTTTTTAAGCCAATTTAAGTTCAGACTATGTTGGTCTTGAGCTGGTGTATTTAAAAGCTTTAAGCTTATTTGGAGGCCTGTTGTTGAAGAGTAAAGTTAATTTGGCTGGCAATGACATTGCCGCAATCAGTGTGTCAGAGCAGGTTTGTGCCGCGCTGTTAGAGCCCTGGTAATTAAAATCCTGCCGCGGCACCGATCCTCTGATTGCGAAGAAGAAACCGGAGGGACGAACGGATCAGGAAATCTGATTAGGTCTCTCCTCCGCAGGGTTCTGCCTGTGAGCTCCCTGAGACACCGGGGCCTGGCTTTGTACACGCATGCACGCACACGTGTTTTGCGGATCAGAGCTTTTCAACAACCTCAATCTCATAACCCGGCAACCAAAACAAAGCCTTTCTCTCTTGTGAACATGGCGGCTTGCTGGGCTCGACGTGTGTAGAGCGGAACAGGTCCATGTCTCGTTGACTCGTTAGTGACAGAAATGCCATATTAGCGGGGCATGTTGCCTGGCTGCGGCGCTACCTGATTATGTAGCCGTCTGATGGTTTGGTTGGGTGTGCTTGTCTTGGCATTTATGCTTGCTTTAAAAGTGGCACTTCTGGTATCATTTGTACTCTCAATCTATGCTATTACTTCTGTAGTTAGTTTTGTTTGTGTGTGAAGACGCCACAGGTGTTTTTGTAGCGCGAGTCTGTTTTCGTAAGTGACACAAACTTCAGTTTTCCCAGAGAGTAGAGAGCAGTGAACACTGGGTAGGGACCACATCAGTTGGAACACAGTTGATTTATGGAGCTCTCTTCTAAAGAACTGTTGATTTGAATCAGGTGTGTTAAACGAGAGACGTGCAAAATATGAAGAGCGAGGGTCGCAAGGACAAGGAGTAAGAACCACTGCACTAAAATAATTATGCAAATTACGTAATAATGCAAATTATCAGGTGGCGCTGAAAAGCAAAACACTGACCATGAACTTTTTAGTAAGCTTTTGCACAACTGTTGAGAGAAAATTAAATATTGAGATAAATTTGCTAATATTAAGAACAAGCTGTCCTAGAATTGAATAAGGCCTATAAAAATATCCATTAACACGAAGCCTCCTGTAGTGTTTACTGTGAATTTTTATTTTTAAATATGAGGTTGTAAAAATCTGGTGACTCTTGTTAATGTGAATGAACATACTGTCACACAAGAGAAATTTCAGACTTCATCTGCCAGTAAAGTTTTATTTCATGCTCTTCAGAAGCAGCTAATCCAATTTGATTTAAATGATGCCAGTTCAGTGAATTCAACCTTGAGTTTGTTACTTGTAGTATAAAAAAAACACTGACCACCATAGCATTTTTATTCCCCACTGAAATCATCATATTTGTTTTTTTTATTGGCTAATACTTAATGCTCACCATGACGGCAGACAATGGCTTTCAGGACATGATCATCTTTAATTCTCCAGCTTAGCGTCAGCCCATTCAAGTTCCTTGACAAAACCAGTCGCCTTCAGCTAAGTATCGATGTTGCAAAATGGGAATTTGCCGTTTTCTTTCAGCATTGATTGACATTAAGAGACTTCCCAGTCCACCCACTCCGGCTGTTTACTACAGCACACTTCGGCTTAGCCAATGGAGGCGTCGAAAACAAAGCAAACCTTTCGTTCCACTTTCCTTGACTATAGCAGGCTGGAACACGTCAAGATGTCCCGGTGCGTTAAGAGTGCTGATGCACAGGTTCTATCTCAAACTCTCCCAGGGGATTTGGCTCAAAAAAAAACAGAAAACAATCGCTCAACGCCTTGACACAGAGTCACTCACGGTAGCGAGGCCGATCTGCTTACAGTTGTTGACACGTGCAGCTCTATTTTTGTTATAGTCGGGGTTTAAATGTCATAGATCAATATCTGTGCATCAGAGTAGCTCTTACTTCTAAAGGAAGTCTCGAGGGAGCGTCAGCACACTGCCTTAATCGTAGTGGCCTTCACCCAAACACTTTCCTAGTGTCTGGTGTCCCACGAGCTTTGAGACTGGAAGTGTTTGTACTGTCAGACGTGCACCTCTGCAGCCAATACTACTTCAAGAGCAGCTATTTGTAGTTTTCTTTTGTCACAAGTCTTCAGTGACTCAGTGCCTCTTCTCAGCTTTGTTCTATATCAGTGTCAGCTCGTTCTGAGCCATAATGTAACGGGCAACCAGAAGCATCCTGTGTGCAGGGGCGAACAGGCTTTTGCTCTGTGTGAACGGTATATTCGTGGCACCGCTGTTGCCCTCACAAACGGAGAGTGTGGGCTATCTCTCGCTCATTTTGAAGGTAACAGAAGGAACACCTCCCAAGTGACTGCAGCTTGTGGAAGAAAAGCCACTGAAAGATCACAGGACGGATTTTGCCAAGGTTAAATTTAGGGTTGGTAGAAAGTTCTGTCGCTCTTTCCTTTCGCAAAATGCTTTAGTTAACAGCAGGCTTTAGCAAGGGCTGCCTTGTGCCAAAAGTAAAGCGTTCTCTTGAGAAGAGTGCTTACGTGCTTATGCAGATTGTTTGAAGTCAGTGGAAATAGCTAGATAGAGCATAAAAAAATTAGTTTGAAAGGGCAGCCATCACTAGTTTATTGTTATTGAGTGGGCATTACAAAATGGCTGAATGTTTTCTTGAGTTGTTTGTACTTTGCTGTGAAGTGTACCACAACAGTATTTTCTTTTTGTCTGTTATGTGCTAAAAATCAATAAATAAAGGCACCTTTGTAGGCATATAGTCGTATAGATCTGAAAGAATAAACTAAATATGCATTCAGTTGAGAATTCCATCGATTTTGCAGGTTTTATTGTAATTCAACGAGAATTGTTCGTTTACCAAAACGTTTACTAAAAGAAAAAGCATGATTAACACTATTGAATGCTCATTAGATTATAATTTCACATACACAATGACTTGAGCTGAAAAAAGATTCTTCAGTGCCTGGATGTAGTTAGAGAATAAGATACAGGTTTGAGATATAGTTTTTCATCTGTTTAGTGAATTCATCCCACGGTTTTTGAGAAATTCTGTAGCATCAGTTTTAATCTATAGTCATACCACTGGCCTCATTGCAGGGCTTAAGATCAAGTTGTTTTGAGCCAGAGGAAATTGCAGTTTCCATGGATGCTGGGTAAAGTCCTGCCCACATTATGAAGCTGCAGAGCTCCTGTGGTTACGGCTGCTCTCATCACCTCTCCTTCTGTTTGCTCTTCGCTTAGCTGATCTTAACTAGATTTAGCCTGCTATTCTCTGCTATACTGCCCTTTGACAGTGTGATGCTTTAACCTGTGTTCTTTATAACAAGTGAGCAATGACAGTAACTTAATCATCCTTTCATTTTTATACTGAATTTGAAAAAATGCAGTAAAGTTAAAAACACTTTTATTATTCTTAATACACTGACCTTGCTGTAAATGATGACAAAGAACTGTTAAACATCGGGGTTGTTTGTAATTTACCCTTGGCCACATTTAATCTCTATTCATTTATTTTGTAACCTCACATAATGTGTCTCACATGACCGTCCACTGTTGCTACAGTCTATGACCACTAGGGGGGTGTTTTGAGACTTTTCACTGGCTGCACACCTGAGGTCTCACAGTGCACAATACACAGAGCAGAAATGAGCAGGCTCATTCCACTCCTTGAAACTGAAGCTCATCTATTCTAAGAATACACCGCCTGTAATCAGTGTAATGCCGAACAGAACTTCTTTTTTTTTTCAGTTAATGTTTCTTTTTAAACACAGAGAAAGTATGACATTAAATATGAGATAGCTGTTGAAATGGTGTCAGTTGTAGGTTTTAAATGGAATTAAATCCAAATGATTGTATTGATACACAGATTAGCAGGGTAATCCAATCAGGTTTTAAAGAATGTAATCCACTTTATTGATGCCGGAATGAAAGGGAGAAAATTATACTGTTTTGTTCAAGGCTTAGTAATTCACTGGTTTATAATTTAAAAAGGGGAAAAAAAAACTTATAACACCAATATTGTTCAGCCATTAACAAAACCTAATGTACTTTCATCTTGAGTTAAAAGTGGAACTTTTAGTCTTATCACCTGACAGTGTATTTTGTCATGTAAAGTATATTAGCATGTTGAATTTGCCATGTTTTTATTTTTCTTCTCTATCTGTGATCAGATACTCTCCTTTTCTTTCTCCCTCAACCCTATAGCATGACCATGCTAATGATAGTAGTCATCCCTTGTGGCTAATTTGTTTATCTACGTTTGTGATAATGCCCATTCGCTTCACCATTCGCTCCAGTGATCTGTCGGACCACTCTGTGTATGTCTCTCAGGGCTCGACCGAGGCTTCGCAAAACCCCCTGCAGTTCATTCTTCCCCTGTCCACGCGCTGCCATCCCAAACACTGCAGCTCTTCCTGGCCGAAACCCAATCCCAACCAAATTAACCAGCCCTCGATCGGGGAGATTAGATAACCCTCTTGCTGAATAAGGCTTTGGCTTGTGTGAAGGGTTTTTGCTTTCTTCCGCCCCTTTCCTTCTGTTCTCGTCTTTTGTTGGCCCTCTCTTTTTGGTTTTTGTTTGTGACCCTCAGCATACAAAGCAAAAAACCCCCAGAGAAAGTGAGAATGCAAAGCCAAAGGGAACACTTGAAACATCATAGAGACACAGAGGGACTTTTTGAAGTAGTGGCACAAAATTATTTTAGATGTCTCTTGTGGTAAGATGATCTTGGGTTGACAGGACTCGTGGTCTGATGGGACTCCAGGTCATAAAAGCAAAGATAAAGTGGTTGATTCCGATGGGAAAGGACTTGATACCTCCTAAACTGTTTAGTGTCAAAAAGGGAAAGGAAATTGCTGATTCATTCTGTCGTAATGGGTTATCAGGTGCATTGTAATGTTTAATGGCAGGTATAAAGACTTAAGTTCTCACAGGGCACTTTAGTGAGTGTTTGGTTGGAAGATGTAGTCTGGAGGGAGACTAGGGTTATATCAAGCCTGGAACAGAGTGTGAGTGTGCACTTTTGCGTCAGCAACAACAGATGTTCAAATATAGTCATGAGACCTCCATCACAGCGGCCCAACTGTGTGAAGATGTTACAGCTCTCTGCTGAACCTGCAATTTATGGCACGTAACGTCCCCTACAGCTGTCTAACAACTTAACAACTCTTTCCCCTTCCCCTCTGCTTTACTCTGTCTCTTTCACGCTTTAGTAGCCTATTAATGGTCGAGTAACACAGTTTATTCTCTCCTTTCAGATTCGAGTGGATGGTCCCACCTATGGTGCTTTACAATACGAAACCATACAAGTGGTCGACAACGGGCCGATCCTACGAGACATGGCCTTTTCTTCTGATCAGCACTTCTTGTATGTGATGTCAGAGTCCCAGGTGAGTCACTGCTACCATTTGCCCCGAAATGCATCACGATTTACGCAGCCGGGAAAGGAGGACAGATAAAATTATGCCAGAATTTAGGGGTTTCACTTACTATAATTACAGCCTGAGAGGTGCACTTGGACAGCCAAAGAGAGGGACATTTTACATTATAAAAAGTGACGTGTGATGGATTGGTGGATTGGACTCGTGTGTCTCCAAAATACACACACAATTTACACATCAGGATATGCCGGCTCAAAATGGCCCAATCTGTGTAATGGAGTAGATTTGGCTCTGTCCCGGATATCTTTAGCACTGCTGAAGCTTGTAAATCTCAGAATCAGAAAAATACTGCATGCACTTAGTGCTGTAAAAACACCCTTACTCAGATAACCTGTCATCAGGTTTGCAGCTCAGGCTTTTATTTCTTGCGACATAAATAATGCTTTTCATATTACCCAACACAGTGTTTTATGCCGCCTGTGTTGTGGAATACACTGTTTATCATTCTGTGAAAAGTTTTAAGTCTGCTGCATGAATCAAAATAGCACTTAAAAAGTTGTTTATGTGACTATTAGGTGTTTTAACCTTTGACCTTTGAGTTTTTTACCCACAAATACCTTTTACTTCAATATAAAGCTGCTGTAATGCCACACTCAGACCTGAAAGCAGACATTCAGCCAATGTCAAGATTTATAGCAATGGCTATAAATCTGAAATCTCAATCAGTAAAGTCAGTCAGTCACATTGGCTCAACACAACTCATAAATTGCAAAAATATGTTGTGTTTGGAGACACTGTCTGTAAAGAACAGTGTCTAACAGTGTCTAAATCTAGAAATTTCACGTGAGGACATAAGATTTCCCCAAACGCAGTTCGTAATAGATTCAAGTGTTGTCATCAACAAAGATTTTAAACTAGAATCTAAGTTCTTTAGGTCATTCTCACCAACTTTAGCAATGCTGTAAAGATATTTTAAGACCAATTGAAAGCATGGTTTAAAACTAGGCCATGATCATCGAATCGAGTCTTATGGGAAAGGAAAGATGTTTTCTTTGACGTGAATAAATACCAGAGCTGGACCTGTGGTGCTCTGCCAATGAATAATCTCACCCTGTTGCAATTAGCCTATTAGCCCAGTTAGAGAGTTGTCGTCTGGTTTCTGTTTAGTCCCAAACATCAGGGGATTACACCTACTGGGGATTCATGCATATATTTAGAAGCTATTTAGTGAACATGCATTCTCTCATCCTACCTGTAAATCTGCCTCCCCACAGCATACATGTGCACTTTGAAAGATTTATTCCAGTTTGCTTTAAAATTTAATTATCTGTGATGTAACACAGCACTCTTTGCATCACTAGCACCACTGCCAAATGTACAGCACCTCTGCAAACCAAATTGTATTTTACCTGAGTTGTGTCCTCATGCCTGGACATAAACACACGGTACGGCAAGTGTTTTTTTTTTATCACACAAAGATTCACAGGTTGAATGATTCTGATAAATCTTTCCTTGAATAAACTCAGTATCTGTGGCTCAGTGAATGGTTTTAATGATCTGCTAGTTTTAATATATTTGCACAAATTCAGATCTCACACAGACTTGGTTTTCATCTCTGTGTTTACACTTTTGTTTGTTTTGCTATGAATAACAGAGAGACATGCCATTTTTTTGGCTTGTTTCTTTCAGTCTCAGTCTCTCCCACTCTCACAGTTTGTCTCTAGCTCTGTGGTTGAGATGTCCGCATTAATATTTATGACTGATAACAAAATGCAGAAATTCTCATGACTGTTTTTGCGGTCGGGCCTGCTGCATCTGCTCAATGCGTGCGCGCACACACACAAAACCCGTACCACTTAAAACATTTACCACTTTCTCTTTCATGTACTTAAACTCCCTCTCACACTTATCTTTTTTTTTTGTTTGTGCCTCCTTTGTGAGATATTCCTGTGGTCTCTGTTATGATAAAGCTTGGAGGCTGCTTGAAAATTCAGCATGATGCACCTGTGGCTGAATTAAGTGTACACATAAGGAAAATTATAGGTTTGGTAAACTGGGACATGCAAACATTTTTAGATGAACCTGTAACATCCCAATTGTATGCTAGAACAGTCATAGACTCGTACTGTCATACAAATTCCCTGCGGGAGAGAAGAGCAGAAAAACAAGAACAGTAGGTCGATAATCTCCTGCTGGTCCAGCCTTAAAGGCAGAGAGAGAGAATGAGATGGAGGGAGGAATTGAGAGAGGTTTGGAATGATAGTGTTTGGGAGAAGAGGAGGTCTGGGTTATGTGTGTGATTATGAACGATTGGTTAAACGGAGCTCAGGTTGTGCTGGGGTTCGAGAGCCCATAGTCCCCCTCGTTGAGTCATTGCTGAGGTCAGCTGTAAATACAGCACTGATCACGCTTCCTTTAAAACCAGGCCTGTTGATACGAGTTGTCTGATACATGATGTTCTTTATAATGGGCTTATCCTTCTTTGTCATTTTTACTTAGCAAGTGTCACTTTAAACAACGTCTAAAATAGTCTGAAAATAAACACTTATACAGTAGGTGTAGCGTAGCGATTCAAGACGAGACAAAATGGTTTGGAAAATGGTTTCATAGTGTACTTGCTTCTATACCCCTGATTTAAAAATAATATTACTAATACTAATAATAGTAATTAATAAGGATGGATTTTTTTTGTGTGTATTTTTATATACAATATGTATATATACATTATTAATATACTGTGTGTGCTTTTTTTCAAAGAAATACACTGGGAAATTCTATTCTTTGAACTAAAGAGAGATTTTAGGTTTTTTTGTGCTAATTCATGTATTATAAATGTGCCACACCTAGACAGTTAATGCAATTTTTAATAATAATAATTGATCATTGAAATAGTTGGGGCATTTTTTACTTTGTATTATGAATTACAAGGTGGCTTAATTGACTTTAATTAGTTGTTTTTTCACTTTTAACTTTACTGATCACTTTTTTCTTCGAAGTCTCGGTTTCTTTCTCTCTCCCTCTCTTACTCTCTCTTTCTAATTAATCCCCTGATTATCCCTCTAATTAAATCTGGCTACTTTCCTGTATCATTTTAAACAGCAAGATAAATGCGTCTTTTTAAGGAAAGGGGCCAGACTGTCTGTTGAGAGTGATGCAGATTACAGTTATCAGAGCTCGCAGCTAATTATTGCGCTTGGCTTTTTGTCCACATTTGTCATCCTTTCTTCTAGGGCTAAGTGTTTTTATTGTAACTTTAGACAATGTCAGCGTCAGGCGCGTGTGTGTGGTCAGAGGGACAGCTGGGAGCGCTAATGACAGAGGCCTCAGCTATAGTTCCTCCTGCATTAAATGAATGACAGGGAGGTTCAGAGCTCAATGGAGTTACACAAATTGCCGGTCTTGGCACATTAAAGCCTTTTGTTCTGTCAGTACCATCCAAATGGAAGTTGTGTTCTTGTCTCCCGCAGTTTACTGTCATTTTACACCGGATTTTCGGATCAGTCTTTTGTGTGAAATGCACTGAGATGAGCGTGTATGCCTGGGCTTTGTCCTGCCCTAGAACGTTCTGTCCGCAATTTAAGACAAGTGCTGCTTCAATGGCTTCATTTGAATCTAAAGAATCAATGCTCGTTTTCCTTATTTTCAGGGAGATTAAATTGATTTTCTGTGTCTGTGTTTCTCATAACTGCTATGTCACAAAGCAGACTGGATACGGTGGCTTCGCTACACTCTCATGCTTGCAGCATATTCATAATTCATGTAGGGCAAGTTGAAACTGCAGGTAGTATAAGTGTTAATAATTTAAAGCGTGTCTCACACCAGCCAAACAGCTCAAAGTCAAACACTTTCGTTGCAGATCAGCTCTGGGCATTCATATGTGGTATAAGGCATCTGCCACCTCATCAGAACAGGTTTAATAAAGACGACCTTTAATTTCAATTACGGGCTGCCGTTTAACGTTTCGCCACCAATCCCCCAGTGTGACATCAGGATCTCCAGAACATTTCGTTGTGATATTGCGGTGGCCTACTTAGACCGCAGCCTATTGTGTTTGAGTGAATAGAAGTACTCAGGACCTCTGGAAGCGTTTGGCACGCTTTCGGGGGAATTTTAATCAATGAGAGCAATGGAAGTTCACCTGAAATGCTGGTTTTGATTCAAGGAGTTCTGAGTGAACACAAATATCACTTATGCACACACGATTGTGTTTATTATAAGGCAAAGTGTATAAAGTATTTGTGTTAAACATCTACAATGTTTTAAGTTCTCGAATGTCAGCTTACTGTGCAGAGACAAATGTAATGCTGTTTTTGCATCATATCCATAATAATTAGCATACTATATTTGCCATATATTGTAAATTATCATAGTAATGAGCTTTGTGCAGCTAGTCCCCTTTCAGTCAGAATTTTTAGAAACAAGTTAGAAACAACTTCATCTAACTTCATCAAAGCTCTGACTGTGATTATCACTAGGTGCAGTTCCATTACATATTTGCACTAAACTTTCTAAATGTCGAAGAAGTCTTACGACAAGTCATGGCGAAGAATGTTTCTAATGTAAATGTGTCTTCATTCAAAGGAGATGTATATGTTTTTCTTTAGCAAAGCAGTATGGAGAGGCACTTCTGAGATGCTTACGTGCAGTGGTCCAAGTATTGACTATAGTGGTTGTGTCTGAGCTGTAATGTGCTGCAGACGTGTGCAGTGTAAATAAGGGGTTATCCAACCAAGCATTAATGCCAAGGAAAAGCCCTTATACTTAAGAGCAGCCGTATATGAGGTGTTTCTTGACGGTTACAGTAATTAAGATTTGATTTTTACGTATACAAGCAAAAAAAATGCAGTTTTATGATATAGCCTATTCTTTTTTTGAATAGCCTGAAAAAAACAAGTGTAACAATTTTTTTTTGCGACGTATGAGTTTTTGCAAAATGTATGTTTCCATTAGGCATAATTTTTTTCCGTTGCAAGTTGCACAATTTGAAGGGTAATGGAAATGCAGCTACTGAAAAGTTGTAACATTTTGTAAAAAAGATTTTACTGTAAATATAGTAGGTCTAAAAGGTAAGCTAAAGAGTAGTTTAACGCTGCACATTTAATATACTGCTTTATTAACTGATGCTACTTGTCATGTTTTTTCATTGTTAAAAAGTTTAGGAGCGCATATAGGAGTGCTAATGTAACTGAACTGTTTTGCGGCCGTGATAAGAAAAGCTGCATGCGGACCCATTATTAGAGTTACCATAGAAACTAAACACAATGTCTTGAATGGCTCCAAATAGAATGTCTAAGTTACTATGTCGTAATTACAGTAATTCCGACACACACAGTAGTAGTAAGACTTTTGCTAGGTTGATTCCTCAAAGCATGTAAACAAAGCTGTGTTGTTCTCATGAGTGGTCTGACACAGCAACATTGGTTCAACCAGTGATGTGAGTTTGTCCAACCAATGAAAGACAAGGACTGTAAGAAAATGTTAGCAAGTCTATCTGTGCCACTAGCACAAAAATCATCCACTTCCATTCTTATCCTCAATTAAAAACAATATAAGCCTAAAATATGTCTCTGTATAGAGGAGAGTCATAAAAGGTTAGAGGCAGAGTGTTGTTAGTTCAACATGTGTGTGTGTGTGTGTGGCTTCCCAGGCCTGTTTTCTATAGTGTGTTAAGTGATGTGGTTCCTGGGTTTGGTGCCTGTAGGCCTAATGATGTCGTCTGGATAGAATCAGCTCTGATATGTTTGTGACGGCCGGGAGTGGAGTATCAAGGCCTGAATGTAAATCCAGTTAGCACACAGAGTGGCTGGGTTCACAGCACACATAATTGCATTTTCCGTCTGTGAAGCCCCCAGGGCCTCACAGGGCACAGCCTGTTTAACCATGACTATGACCAGCTCCCAGACCTGAGCACCCGCTGCGGTTTTAGGGAAAGATGTGTGTCAGATTTTGACCAAATCACTCCAAAAAGATGCTATGCGGGATTGTAGGCATACAGTTATTCTAGCTTAATCCAAAAAAATCTTTCCAATTTACTTTCAGTTCTATATAAAGCCATAAATGCAAGTCAGTCTTAATATTTAAAAAGTATAAACACAAACAACCCATCCGCTGAATGGCTTTCAGTAGGTGGTTCGCACAGTGGTATATGCAAAAAATTGTGCAAATGTATGTAAACTGTAGATGCTTTAATGAGGGGTGTTTTTTTTCTCCCAAATTTGTGTATAAATGTATTGCATGTTATGTGTGTTAATGAGACGTTGTTAGGGTTGCAACATCTCTGTGCTGCTGTGTTTGTTACCATGAGAGACAAGAAAATCACAGCTCATATTACCAGCTTTCATCTTCCATTGACACGCTCCCCATACACACATAAATGCACTTTTCATGACCTCCTCTGATACCCAAATGACAGTGATATTTCTCGTCAGCCGGGCTCTGTGTGTGTGTGTGTGCGTTAGCAGTGAGATTCATTTAAGATGGACATTGATGGATTCATTTCATAAATCAGTTATGATGGGATGTTGTCATCTGTCTTCTGCTTCACTGGTGGTTAAACATCCAAAATTGGGAAATACAGAAAGGGAGGGTTAATATGTGTGTGTGTGTGTGTGTGTGTGTGTGTGTCTTCAAGGGAAGATTTAATTTTTTTGTTTTTGTTCTTTATTTTATGTTTTTTAATTATTCAATAATTTTTCAATTGTTTGTTTTATTTATTATTTATTTATTTATTTATTTATTGTGCTGTCTTATTCCTAGCAATAATAGAGCTTGTCTGTGATTGGCTAAAGCTCAGCTTTTTTTTTTGCAGATGACTGGCAAGGTCGAAATTATTGTCTTATACGGCAGATATTGTTCTGTCACTAGACAACAATGTCGCTTCTTCCCTGAAGCCTGTTTATTCTGTGATTCATCGTAAAACCTGGTAGAGACTTCTATTGTTTTTATACTGAGATAATATATATTTATCCCCTACCTGTAAACCTAATGTTTGCAGAAACCTTTTAAGAAAATTTTACCTTTTACATTAATAAAACCTAACCCAGTCACATAGTCTTGTACATAGGATTCTCAAGTCTGAGCATCCAACTTAGCCAGTTGAGTTTAAATTCATATGGTTTTTAAGCGCAGTCATATATTGTCACCTTTCGTGCAAGTTCAGCATCAGTATTTCTTGAACTTTCATAAATGTACAAAAGAGCTGAGAAATGGCTCTCAGTGAGTCAGAGGAAGTTTGTTAATGCCAGCAGAGGAGTGTTGAGCTACAGATGAGCCCAGTGGATTAGACTCCATAATAAACCACAGCTCAGCTCCGAGACGACTGGGAAACTCAGCCAGTCAGTCAGGTCTGTGGGATTTACTGACGGATTTCATGAGGAGAGAGAAATGGAAGAGGACTTTATGTTTGATTAGGTTAGTAAGGTGATTAAAGTGGACTTTAATGACCAGGTATTACAAAGCAGGTGAAGAGAAGCCCACTTTTAATTTGACACGCAGTGTGTCATCCTATGGATATTATTATGGTAGCTCTTATATACTTTTATTAACATGCACAATCACAGTCATGAGCTCTGCTCCACAATGTTTCTACCATCAAGAATGAGCCTGTGATGCCTTAAAATGCTGTCTTCGTAGGCAGCTAGTTTTTTTGAAAGCGAGCGAGAGATGCCCCTCTCTGAGTTAACGGCTGCATTAATCTGTTGGGCAGTGTCATTTGTCAGTTTGCCTCATTATCTGCTGGTCTCAATCCTCTTACAGAGTTCTCAGACAAATGACTAATAATCTAACAGATTTACGACATAATGAGATTCCTGAGTTGGTGCTGCTCCTTTTCCTGCTCGGCAGGGCAGCGGGAAGTCCTCTTTCTGGACACATTTGTCTTCTTCCTTCTCCTGTTGTCTCCGTCTCTCTCTATCGCCGCAGGGAGTGTGTTAAAGCACGCTCTGTTCTGGGCCGCTGAGACACATTGCAGAATTCACAGTCATGTGTTAGCCACGGCGGAGAACGCACATCCTCTCTATACCAGAGGGGTGCGCTATGCGTAGACTCGCTCGCTGCGTCTAACAGGAAGTGCGTGAAATATATTCTGCCTAAGATGATGATGCAATTCCTGATTTAATACGGAAGGTTTTTTTGTTTTTTTTTTATCTGATTTGATTTTTGATTCAATTTTGATTCAAGTTGATTCATTTAGATATGTCTCTTATAGTTATATTGTCTATTCTGGTTAAAATCTAGGCTGATAAATTATACAGAACCTTCTACTTTTACAAAAAATGACAACGTTTTGTAAGTTTGCAAGTTACTTTCTATTCAAACGGTCATTATTTTTGCCTTTGTGTTTGGTGAATCTATTGGCACAGAAATGACATGTTTGACCTTTAAAGTTAATTATTTAAACACAATCTAAAGATATGAATAGCATTTTTGACTTTTAGGGTCAAACCTCGATTTGGTCCAAAAACGATCCAAAATAAACTACCAACACACAACGCCTTAGCAACCGCTAACATTATAGCAGTGGGTTTTGCATGGGCAGGCACCGCTCTCATATTCTCCAGAAAATGTGAAAATCTTGTATTATCAGTATTATTATTAAAAGAGAGGTGTGCAGACAGATGGCTCTGCTTCTGCCCTAAAAATAGGCTGCTTTTCACATCATGTGATGATAGGGTTTATGTCTAGCTGAATGGAGAAAGTATGAACACGCACACACATCCGTACTCGCACATGAGATTATATATTTCATCTGTCGGTTGGTCTTATTAATTTCAGATATTTTTTTTATCAGTCATGTGTGCCTGTTGCATACAGATCTGATGCTTTGTGAAAGCTCTTGCCTTCGCAGTCTGTGATTTCCCACTCACTCACTCACACACACACACACACACACACATACAGAACGACACACAGACCTTTCCACAAGCGCAACAAGCTCTTTCATAAATAGGAAGAAAACCTGTCGTATCAGAGGGGAGAATTTCACGGGCGGCTCCTAAACCCTTATCATTTTCTAAAGGTAATGAGAGTCAATCTCCCTCTCTGCTCACCAAGGCCTAACCTGCAGTCTCTCAGGCCCCCTATGCTAAGGCAGGCGCTCTATCACAATGCCTGATAATTTACCTCTTCATAGCTGTGAAATGGAGGAAGTGAATTCAGGTGTGCAGCTGGGGAGAAACGGGGGGCTTTGTGGATGCACCAAGACCAGCTGACAGGCATCATGTGTGCGTGACAAGAGAGAAATTACTTTTTTTTTGGATTTAGAACCTCAGACTCACACAAGGCAGTGAGATCGTGCCATCTGGAGCACTCTTCCAAAGGATGCCCTCTTTCAGTCGCAACCTCCGTGGTCTCTCTTTTTCACCTATTGCTTTCTCTTTATCTTTTTTAATAGCTGTAAATGTAGCTATCCCTTTAAAGCTATTCAGAAGGCCTTTTTTTCGTTCTTTCTCACATTTTCTTAGAAAAGATATTTTCTGTAAATCTGGGGTCAAAATGTTTCTGCAAGAGCCTTAGGATGAAGAAACCAGAGGGCGATATTAGATACGGTTTAAATGGATGTGCTTTTAGACTGTGGAGCCTAGTGAAAGATATTTTTTGCTTTGTCTTTCTCAAAATGTGTCAAAAGGCCAGTTTAAGACTTTATTTGCAAAGCTATGATGAGTAATTTAAATCTTAATGCATTCAATCTCTTATTGTAACACAACTGAAAGTTTCTCTGATTGTAAACATTTACATTCAACTTAATTTTTTTCCTTTAGTTAATACTGTTGCCCCAAAGTTTGCCCTGTACTTGCACAATAATATGAGACCGTAGGATTTTTATTTCTCTTCTTTCTATTTTATTACAGGCTCAATTTCTTTTGGGTAGAAAATAGAAAATAAAATGATTCCACAAATGCTGAAATGACCTCACATCCCCTCGTAAAAAGTTTACCACCTGAATGAGCGTCATGACATTCTTTATTTAGTTTTTCTGCATTGTTTTGAACTCTTTATCGCTTGTGTCATGTGTCCAAATTATTTCACATAAATGTCGCAGAGATATCTGTAAGAATGTTCCAGAAAGAGAAAGAGTTTGACAGAACTTCAAAACACAGCAAGCAGTAAACACACTGATGGATGAGCACTGACAACAGAACAAGAGCGAAGTGCTTAAATATGAGCCGTGATTCACTGCGACCGGTCACTCTGCTCTTATATAAATGTTATAGTCAAATCTTCTCAATCTTGAAACACCGTCTCACTCTAGCGTCTGACTGAAATGGAAAAAAAAGACCCATTTCTTTCTTTAAAAAATAAAAACGCCACTGTGGTGAGGCCAGTAATGATGTCGTCTGTCATTCGTCCTGTCTGACCGCTCTGGACCTATCGGCTGTCATCTAAGCTGTGATTGACAGTAGTCATCCACCAGTGACAAGTCATCAATCAAAGCAAAAGAAAACTGAGGACTCTGGGCCGTATCCATGGAGACAGGGTCCTCTAACATCTTTGGTTTGGCTCTGTTCGGTTTGTTTCCCATCAGCTCCACAGCGCCTCTTCTTCTCTCAAGTGTTAATTGGCTGTAAACGCTAGGATGCGGTAGCTGGAATAGACGTCCCAGGATGAGCTCTCTCGCAAGATCTTTATCCTGCTGTGTGTGACGAAATGCCACATTTAGCAGATGTGTACATGTGTGTTCTCGTGAACCTCTCTGCAAGTCTCTCTGCTTTCTTTTTTCGAGTTAATGTACAAACTATTACCAGTGTAAAGAGTAAAAAATAGATCACAACACGTTTATTTTTTTTTTCATGAATTAAATAGAGGAAAGCCATTATATTCAAACATCTCATTGAACACCTGGAAAGTGTTAATTAGGGCCCTATAGCCATTGTTTAATTGCAAAGAGTTTTCGTTAAAGGGTGTGCCCGTGGTGGCATGACAAATATAGATGCTTCACCATGGGAGTAGGAGTTGTTGTAACTCAGCCATTAAAATGTCCAATCAGCCCTACATGTTTGGTAAGAATTCTGGCCTGAACGCATCAAAAAGCCAATGTTACTGTTTTAATCATAGCACCACATGCTGGCAACAGGAAATGACTTGTTTTACACTAACTTGACAGTGTAAACCAAGTCAGTGGTAGTAAGGCCAGGTACATGGGCCCTTTCAGTGCTGCTTGCAGCTTAATTTTCAGTTCGTTTTGACAGTAGGAACCTTGGCGATGAGGCACAGTCTCGAATGTCTTAGTCAGTATGAACACATCTTAAGAGGGATATAAATGAATCAAAGTCTCATGCCACACATAGTCTAACTTCTCTGTTTCTCTGTTTGCAGCTGACCCGTGTCCCTGTGGAGGCCTGTGAGCAGTACTCATCCTGTAAAGAGTGTCTGGGATCTGGAGATCCTCACTGTGGTTGGTGTGTGCTTCATAGCATGTGAGTACCACCCTCCTGCACTGTCCTGTATGTTAAGGTAGACAATCACCCTGAGGATCAATTTCTGCAGATGAAAAAATTTTACAGTATATGGATATGGAATCACACAATTTTCATTTTGGCTTGGATTGTCCATTTAAGAGGCATGTGGGGTTATATGTCTTCATTTAGAGTAATTCCAGTAAGTCACATTTAAGTAAGTGTGTGGCCTTAGAGTTGAGGAACAGCTCTCTTCACCACCTCACATTTTTCCCGCTAATGGATCTCAGACACGTGCACACACATGGAAACACGTAAACACAAATACTCATACACGGCCACCTTTCCACCCACTGTGTTGAAAGCGAGGGTGATGGATGCTTCAGGCCCTCAAGGGATGACCACATTTCCCACTCCACTGTAAATTGAAAATTGGATTCTTGTCCTCTTTTGAGGACCCCAGAGGAGTGTGTGTGTGTGTGCGGCATGGTGAGCTCAAGCTTTCTCACATCTCAGCAGCTCCATATTCATTGACGTCTAGGTCTTAAAACACTCTACACACATGCACACATCACCTGTGCCGCTTAGGAGCGACAGGGCAAGAAAGGGTCTAGCAGACATTGGCGGTATTTCAGACCAAAAGCAACACTACACTCTTAAGTGCAGGAGAAAGAGGGAGAGAGAGGAAAGTAAAGAGATGTGTAGAGATTTAGGGCCTATCTCTCTCTGTTTCTCTCAGGGCTTTTGAGTGCTCTAGACGCGACAGGGGCCATGGGCATGGCGTTTGCCACATGGCTGCCCAAGGTCAGGCATGCTTAAAATCTCACACTCATCTGTCTCTCACCCTCCCACTCTCTCTTGCTTTTGTAAAAGTGAGAGCTGCATTAGTGCTGGACAGTGAGACAGGTCCTCAAATGGCCTGTGCTTGTATTATTTCCTCCTGAGGTGTTTGATATTTTCGGTTATAAGCTTTATTGCTTAACGGAAGGACAAGTATAGATGAATTGAGCCACTTTGTACTTCTTGTAGTAAACATTAGCATACTCAGTTATTTAGCTATTTAGCAGTTTTCATTATTTTGCTCTTTTTTGCCTTGATATATTTAAATTACATTGTAAAATATATTTGTCATAGTCATTTTAACCATTTAATTACCTTTTAAGTTATTTAATACATGCTATTTATTTAGCTAATTAACATTTTAATTATTAGTTTAGTAATTTGTTATATTTGTCACATAATTAGCATTTTTATTCATGATTTCATTATTAGCTCTTTACCAATTTTAGCTATTTAGTAGTTTTTTTATCATATTTAAGTCACATAATTTGTAGTTTTATGTATTATTTATTAGTCAATTAAATATTGACTATTTAGCTATTTGTTAATGTAGACACTTCACCTTCATTTATTTAAATCATAAATTTACGTTTTAATTGCCCCACAAAATTATTGTTAAATATTAAGTTGAAGAACATTGTTTTTATACAATTTAAATTTTGTCCTGTTTTATATATTTTGCCACTGAGAGTGATGTTATTAGTTTTGTACCAAGTTCTGTATTCACACCGTAAGATGCAGAAGAAGACCGATCAACTTGCATGACTGTCCATGAAGGAAGGAGGTCATTTGTGACTCAAAACTGTGCAGCTAGAGAGAGAGCTGCCTCTTTCTCTCCTTCACTCTGTCATTTCTCTCTAGTCCTCTGGCAGCAGAAACAGTGTCAAGCGTACACGGGACACAATGCTAATAAAAACAGCAGCAGTTTGTTGTTTAGCCTCAGGTGGTTGAAGGGCCAGCACTCGTAGGAGGTCTTTATGTTGGTTGGCAACACCACCAGTATGGCTGCATCTGCAGAGGCCAGTCCTCGCTTCCATTCAGGCCCTGTGTCGCTTCTTATTTTGGATTCTTTTGTCTCTGCATTTTTCATATCCCCATTCTATTTGTCCCTTCTGTGTTTTTCATTACTTTCTCATAGCACTCTCTCATTTTCTCTCCCCTCTCCCATGGCCTCATGCCCAGAGAAAGTGAACAGCACCACTCTCTGATGGAGTCAGGCAATCCGACCTGGCCTCCCTGGGTCCCCGGCTGATTGATTGCCCTGGAGTTTACCTTTCCCATCCTCTCCTCCCCTGCATACTTAACCAGGGTCCCTGTAACTCGAGTCCTGTCCAGAGAGGGCTCTCTCATGCCAGGCATGACTCCTGCCAGTGCTCCTCTCATTTGTCTGCTGTAATCTACCTGTTTTTCATAGGTAATGATGCTTAAAGCAGCATATCTTTACACTGATATGCCACAAAGAGATTCTCTGTCATACAGCAACTGTCTTTTAATGAGGGCTGAAAGACACCGTAAACAGATCAATGAGAAGTGCAGAGATCAGATGGACTACACTTCTCACCCTGATCATTTTAGAGAGTTTGAGAGATCTGTCTGAGAGCTATTGGTCTAGGGTTCATCATTCTGAGCTTTCTGGCTGTGATTTATATCTATCATTAAGTGAACAGAAATAAGTGTTACAACTAATAAAATAAATATATTTTATATATATATATATATATATATATATATATATATAAGCACATGCAAACTAAATAATTTGCAATAAAAATTACAAAAAAAACATTCAATACTATCAGTATATAAAATACTAAAATAGCATTTTTATTAGCTTTTTGATGCTTAAATGTAATGCAAGAAACTGGATTCAATTAAGTGGGGAAAAAAAGGAAAACCCTCTAATTTGCATTTGTTTTGTCAGAAACCACACCACAGAGGTGCACTTGTCACTTATTTCTTGCTGCTCTGATATTTTAATATACTTTTTAGGTGTAACTCAAACTACAAAGCATATCAGGGCAGGCAGAGTAACTAATGATAAATTAACTAAGTAAAAGCTAAAAATAATTCATTTAAAAATGTTTTAACGAGAACTGGAATTAATAATAATTGCCTAATTTTGCTCATCTTACTCGACCGTAACACTGCCTCTGCTAACTCATACAATTACTCTTCCTCTGCGGAGAAAATCCCAGTTACCATAGTTACCCACGGATTTCTATAGAGGAACATGAAGAGGAATATCTAGCTATTTATAGAAAGAAATGCAATTTTTGGGAAAGAAAAAAAAAAGCGTTCAGTACCACATTCAAGTATGTTGGCTTAGAAACAGAAAATTTTAGGTATCATTCATGTCTCTAACACAAGCACTGAGGCACCAGTTTAACACCAGGGTTAGAGGTTTGTTCGGATCACTCAAGGAAGTCGTTAGCTCTTTTTCCTGTCTCTGTCTCTCTCACGACTCTGCCGACACATCAAATAGCATGAAACACTCTAATGGCACAAAGCAACAGACTTTGAGGGCTGTTTTTTGTTAAGTGAGGTCAATATGTTGGCCAGCCGAGCATAAATATAGTAATCTTGACTGCTGGAGTACAGGACTCTGTGATGAGACAGATCACTCCAGTCCTCAAGAGGGATGCAAAAGTCAACAGAGTTCCACACAATCACTAGAGAGAGAAGGAAAACAACACGCAGAAGGGATGGATGGATGGATGGCTGGGCTTATTTGCTCAACTCGCACTACTATTGATCATGGAGAAAATGGAGCAGAGGTTAAGGGTCAGAAGGTCCATTTGACTGTGTGTGTCTGTGTGTGTGTGCTTATAATCCACTTGGGAAGATTGTGTGTCACTAAATTAACAATGCATTAAGTCGGTCTCAGGATGCTTGGCTCTGACCTTCAGTTTGTGGACTGGATCACTACACAAACCCCCAGACCCTCATTTTTTTTCTCTTTTACCCCTGGTGAACAGTGTAAGCTAATCCTAAATCTCAATTCCATGAAAGTTTAAATGCAATTGGCAACAAATTGACTTACTAGGCTGAATTCAGCTGTGCTAAAATGTGCTCAGCTGTGCTTGAATACAAAACGGCCAGGGCCAAAACGGCCTCCCTGCATCTTTCATCTAAATGTGAGTTATAAGACAACAACAATACCTTTAAAATATATTTTATAGCTATGAGGCTGTCTGATTGGATAGCAAAGGGAAAAAGACAAATATCTTAGAGTTGCTTAGTTTAAGAGCCTCTCTGTTAGTTTGTTGTTCCCAATCAACCTTCAGATAACCTTCCTTCTTGCTGTCAACACAGGAGCAAAGCCGCCTGCTCCAGACTTCTGTTTACCCAGAAGATCTCCAGAAGAGTCTGTTAGTCTTGGAAAACAGGACCAGAGAAGCAAAAATCAATAACTCGAGGAGAGGGGGAGGGCTCTGCTCAAGTTTAAATGTTCAGATGTGTAATTTATGAAGCGGTTTGTTTACTTGTTAAGGCTTTCATTTTTTTCCCATCTGAACCCTCTCTGCCCCTTTGACTCTGAGAGGATCATTTGTTCGTGTTTATTAGAGAAGAGGGATTTTTTTTTTCTTATGTGAAAAATGATCATTAGTATTGTTGTATAGTCTAGATCCAAATAAATGAATACATTTTTCTACTCATTTGTAAAAATTTAATTAGGGAAAAAGTAAATGAATGAATGAGTGAGAAAGTGCGGTAAGCATAGTATTTTGTGAACGAAGGATGTTTGCATTCTGTCAATCTGCGGAGTCTATAGTATTCATTTAATTTTATAATCCCAGATTGAGTGGAAAACGTATTCACCACAGTTTAACAACATTACATCCATCCTTGACGATCGCACTAGTTCCCGAGGGCTGCAATGAATAACTCCCCTGACTGCTGTACAAATGTCTTGGAAACATTGCCAGAATGTTTTGCAGGCAGTCATTTTGCATAGGGTGTAAATGAGCAGCGATTGTGATGCTTTGGAATGGCGTGGAGACGGATAGGCTGTAAATCATAATTAAGACAGGGAAAATAAGGCTGTCAGATTTCCGTCTCTCTTTTCGAAGAGGGCTGACAGGCTGAAACTGGAGCAGATTGACAGAGATGCAAATTCACACTCCATTATAATATCTTTATGTATCTTTATTAGGATGGATATGAGATGGATATTATTTTGGGGCATATCAAGAATATCAATATGTCTCTATCCATCAGTATCTTTGACAGCTTGTTACTGAGGCTTTATGAGAGATGAGATCATTATTTAAAACTATAATAGCCACGTGTCCTTCAGGAACAAACTTTACAGATTGCATCCACGAGTGTCTAGGGTTTTTATTTTTTTTATTTTTGTGTGTGATATTACATTTATTTGTTTGTTCAAATTCTATATTTTTTGTTTTTGAAATCAGGTAAAAACACGTCTGACCTGCGAACGGTCAGTTGACATTTCAAGTCAGAACTGTGATTAAAAAGTAAAAAAAAAATTTTTTAAAAACGCATAAAAACTACCACATGTACATTTATCCATTCTGGACATATTTCACATTGAATATGCCACACATGACAATTTCACATTTTCACAAAGTTCCCACAGGTACATTTTCGTTATGAACTGTAGAGTTTTTCTCAATATTAAATTTTCAAATTAAATTTTTAACAGTAGAGCATGGCATTAGCAATTTCAGGATTATTGATTTGATTCCTGCAAAAATTAACTTTTAAAAATGGGGGGTATTATTAATATTATTGGAATATTAGCCATTTTTTAGTAGTAATTATGCAGATATTAATGCCTTATTCTGCATCCCTAATCCTACACAAGAAAAGGGTAGGAAAGCAGTAAATTAGGAATTTATTGAGGGAGAAGTCGCTAATAGTGAATGTGTTACCAAAATTTCACAAGAATATAAGACATTTTGGCATTGCTGGGCTAATTTTTTTTCATGACATGCTAAGTAGTTATGGCACTTTTGCAAGTGACTTTTCTAAAACGATGTAGAATGCACATGCAAATAAACGGTACTATCAGCAGGCGCAATTTATTCTCGGTGCATTCCACCTGGGCCTGTCAAGTCAGTCCTGAGTTGTTTTAGACCCAAAACACGCACGGCACCCTCTGTGCCCAGCAGAGAGTGGCGTCTCCCTGGGGGAGCAGGACCGGCTCTGTCGCAGAACTCCTAAAGAGCCGGGAGGAGGAGTTTGAGGCGCGCTGAGAGAAAGGAACATGCTCCAAAAGTGACGGAAGCATCAGGACAGAACTACAGCCACACTCACGACTGTCAGCAAGATCTCTGAAAGCAGGCAGTCCTACACGACTCAACCTATCCCTCACTGTCACCATGCTGTCACCGGAGAAAGAGCAGGAGACACAGAGAGAGAGAGAAGGCAAAGGGGAGAGGGGGTAGAAGACAGCAAGCGGGGTGGCCTGTCCTGGTGTGACAGAGCGTGAACTAGACATGGAGACAGACACACCTGAGAGAGAAAGAGAACGCGTGCAGGCATTGATTGAAAAGACGGTAAATAGATGTGGAGGAAGTTAAAGGAATAGTTGAAGCAAAAATGAAAATTCTGTCATTATGTATTCATCGACGTGTCGTTTCAAACCACATTACTGTCTGCTTTCCAGAAACAAAAAAGAACAAAGCCAGTCATACATTTTGGAGTGACACCAGCATTAGAATAACCATTTTAATTAATTTTATTAATTAACTTTTTATTATATTATATATACATAATTGTATTCTATATATTCACTTAAATATATAATTACACTAACAAGGACACCTTAAAATTAAGTACTGAGTAATATTAATTAACTACAAGTACTTTATGGTTAGGATTAGGTTTGGCTTAAGGTTACTTGCATGTAATTATGAATCATTTCTTGTTATTATAATAGCAAGTGCATATAATGTGTGTAATAAGAAAATAGTTTTACCAAAATATATTTATATATGTGCCATTAATATTAAATAATGCTTTAACTAGCATTACCAAAAAGTATCTATAAATGTTTATAATATATAATATAATAAATATATTGATTTAAATGAATAATTCCAACCAAATCACTGAAGTATTCAAACTTCTCGGCACAAGTTTTATGCTACTAAAATTATATTTGAGGGTTACAATAACCTTTCTGAGTTCCTTTAACAATAGAAACATCTTGTCACAGTGTGATATAGCAACTAAAGAAGTGCTGTTAGAATGTGCTTCTAAATTTACCTCGTGAAAAATTTCCTTTTCATGATTTTCCAAGTCTTTGAATGGTCTATAAAGCTGTGGGAATAAACACCGCTGTGAATTATGGGAAGAACATTGCGTTCATCACAGCAGGTGTACGATTTTGAAACGGCGCGGGTAGGATACGGAATAAGACACAGTCTGGTGTTCATCGTAGCCTAATTTTACACAGGTGTCAAATGTCATGCGTGTTTCTCTTTTCCAAACAGCTCCAGAAAGGCGATATGCCATTTTCGCGAACTCTTTGTAATTGCCATTCACCTTGCATCGGCACAGAAGCAAAATGTTTTCATAAATGTTCGACCAGATCAGATTGTTCTCTCTAATTTGAGAGGCACATTGATTTTTCCTCTGGCCATGCGGGACCTGTTGGATTATTCTCTCAAGTGGCTGAAGACCCGCTTGTTTGCCCTTTGTGATGGAGGACAGATGCTCTATCTATAGCACACACACTCTCAAGTTACTCTCCTTTCTTAGGTGGAGTCTTATTGAGTGTGACCTCTTTAAAATGCTTTGTATAACTTTGAAGACAAAGAGTCTAAATGTCTTCACATTCACTCTGCCTTTGTTTTTTGTTTTTCCGGTCATCCTTAGAGGTCTTCTGTGTTCTGTATTTCTTCCTGCTAAAAAAAAAAATCAGGCGACCCCTGTAGCTGAAAGGAAAAAGATCTGTCTGCTCGATCTAAACAGCAGGAGATAAAAAAAAAAGAGTTGTAAACATTCCTCTGAGCTGGATCCTGACAGCCGGAAGGCAGGCACAGGAGACAGATCGGGTGTTAATATGTGCAATGTTTGATCAGATCTGTAGGGGACGTGGTGTTGGAGGAGACTGATAATCTGTTTAATATTAGCGGGGTAAGATGGGTCCCCTGGCCCAGGAGGAACAGGGACAGCAGGGAGATGAGATGAAGGAGCCGGTCTGAGGTGTTTTTGACAGCTCCTGAAATTGCATGCGAGTTTGGAGGCGAGCGCTGCTGCGTCACGGAAAACTTGACGCTTTTATGGCATTGAGATGAATTGTGGGTATTTGTGTGGGTGTGTGCAACTTTGATAGGTAATGTGTCTCTCCAGCTGCGCCGTAGTCTGGAGTCGGATGGATTCAAGTCACATGAAAGTGTTTAGAAATGCTGCTCAGATTCTGAGGTCATGCTGCTTTTAGGCAGATTTGGTGTTGAAGTAAATAGGGTTGGGCAAAAGAACAAGAATCCAAAAATTACAATTCTGTCATCATTTACTTGCAACATTTTCTGTTTTCTGTTGATTTTCATGATATTTTTGAACACAGAAACATTCTTCAAAAGTAAACCATAAGGCAAAGTTTGATCTTTTTTGTTTTTTTTACATGATTTGTTACTATTAATTACCCCTAAGCAAATTTATATAAGCTTACATAATCATCATTCATATCAAATCAAATCGAATCTTACAAAGGAATTTGCTCTGTTTTGCTTTTGTTTTAAACCAAGCTGTTACATAATGCAAATTATGTAATCTTTGCACTGTTGTCAGACTTATCTATTTGTCTTAAATAATCTTTTTTTTGTTTGTTCCAAATTCTAAATTCCAAATAGAAAATAAGTTAAAGTGCCTTATATTTCTTTCTAAAATATTTAGTTCACTGCATTAACTAAATGAGCATTGTATGCGTAATATATATATATATATATATATATATATATATATATATATATATATATATATATATATATATATGCATACAATGCTCATTTAGTTAATGCAGTGAACTAAATATTTATACATATATAAATATATTTAAAAAGTATTGTTTACATATGTGTGTACTGTGTATACTCATGTATATAGAAATATGCATATATAAATGCATGTATAAATTATAGAAGTTTATGTATTAAATATATTCATATATAATATAAAAATAATACATTTATAAATGTATATACAATGTAAATATTTTCAAAATATACACTAAGAGTGTTTATATATACATAATAAATGAACACAGTACACGTGCATGTATTATGTAAACAGAAACTTTTATTTTGAAAACTATGAATAGTTTGACAGCACTAGTATGAATATTGGACTGGAGTGCTGCAGCCTGGATGTTTTTTGTGCAAGTGTTTGTTTGTGTGTCTCAGTATGCCTCAGTGTGTTAGGGTCGGTCCCGGGGTGCACCACACTAATTTTCCACTCAGCTGAGGTTTGTGGCCCAGTGGGGGGCAGTGGCCCCGAGGTCTCTGCTGGGAATAATCGGGTCAGAGCCACTGGGCTGCGTAATGACTCTCCACGAGTCTCTTCCTCTGTCTCTCTTCTCCCCTCCTTCTTTCTCTCTGCTTCATGTCTCTCTCTTTCCTTCCATCCCTCTTCTTTGCTCACTCCATAATGATGGTGACCGACTGGCTCTTCTCTTAGGGGGCTCTGAGGGCCTGGCTCACAGTGCTGCCTCTAAATTTAAACCTGCCATTTGTCAGTGTGGCTGCACCTTCTTTTGTCAGTGCTCTCCCTTGCTCCCTTTCTCTCTGGGTATCACTGCATTTTAAAAGCATCTCATTTTCTAGATGTGCAACTCGGACGGGGTTTGTATGCATGGCAACTGGGCGGTAGTTTAGCTCAATTTCTTCTTCTTGCTGCTCATCCGTTAAACATTGGGCATCTTTCCCAAAGGGAGGCTTGATGACCCAATATATAAAATGACTCATCCTTAAGCAATATTAATATGTTACTGTAATATATGTTGAGCGTGAACTGGCTAGAGTTCAAAAGTCTTTCTTATAGCAGCTGAACTTGGTAGTAATACAGTACTGTGGCTTTGATTTTTATTTCAGGAATAATGGAATTTCAATGAGATGCTTAGTGTAGAATTGGCTTAGGAACGGTAGGCGTTTCACTGTAAAGGGTTTTTCTTCTGCTATCAAAACTATGACTACTGTGGTAGCATTTTAAAACACACTTCCAATTCCGAGGTTATTGTAAAAGGTAGGATCTTAATTACTCTGCTTCCCAAGTTAACTGCTGTAATTTGGGCCAAATTCTAAAGCGGCAATCACAGAGTTTACTGCAACAAGCTCAGTGAAAGGAAAAGACTGAGGTGTTGGGTGAGATAGGAGAAATGGCAATTCTAACTCAACTTCTATTTAATTTAATACCGAAAAGTATGGTTTTTGTGTGTGTGTGTGTGTGATATTGTGTTGTTAGCTTAGCCACATAACAAACTGTTGAAATCAACTGAGTTGACGTACTTAGTGCTTTTACATTTCACTTTCTTGCATTATCTACCTCTTACTCTCTTTTTATTGAAGTAGCCCAGAATTATTATCATTATAAAAAATCTAACTGTAATCTATTGCAGTTACTATAAAAAAAGGTGTGTAATGAAATTAGTTACTTATGAAAATGTTAGTGATTAAAAAGGTTACTTTAGAATATTTTTACACACGCACACAGATTTGATTGATTTCTTTCCCAAATTGCATTGACTGCTCTTGCATTGACACCGCATTGAGTTTAATACACTGAATAGAAAACATAATTCAGTAACTGTTTTAGTTCCTATTTGGGTTAATGTATATGCATTATTTTAATAATAATTTCTTTGCATTGCAATGCAAGATTTTTTTTTGTGATTTGAAATCTGTATTTAACCTGGGGATGATCTCAAAGTAAAAAGCGGTGCTAAAGTCTGATTTAAAATAAACGATTATGGAAGGATTTTGAAAGTCTGACAGTAATCAGTGTTTAGTACTACTGTAAGATTATCCCTGTCTGGTTGAAATGTTTCAAAATGATTAACAGAAAATATTTATTAGAAGTTCAGAAAAGTAATCAGTTACATTACGTTAAAGAAGTAATTTTTATTACTTTTAAATAGTTACACTATTAATCACATTTTACATAGGGTAAGCTGTAATCTACTACATTTCCAAAGTAACCTCCCCAACATTAATACTCCATAAATCCTGAAATGACTGTGTTGGTTTGCTTTTCTAAGCACAGACTGGTCTCTTTCCTTTGAAAGCTGCCGCTGTATTTCTTCTTCAGAATTTGTCCCATTAGTGTGAGTTAGGCTTTGCTTCACGCTGCTGGTCAGACCTTGGGAGTTCCCGCACTTTAAACTCCACTAGGCCACTGTCATCAGTCACACATGTGAAATGCACTTCCTCATGTTTATTATAAATCAGTCTTGGCAAAGCGAGGTTGGTACTATTTTCCAGCATGAGCCCGAACTCATTCTTACGGTAAATTAACAGTTTTAGTTGAACGGCGAGTGAAACTCTGTTGAATAAAACTCCTTGAGGGATTTATTACATTAACAGGACTTATTAATTTAGCTGCTTCTGACTGACTCTGTTAGCTGCTTTCTTCTGAAGACATCTGCAGTCTCTCTATCTGTGGGTTTGATGTGAAGGGTGGCATTGAAAACTTACTAAAATTCTCTCCCCTCGATCAAAACACAAAACTGGCTAGTATAATGAATTTGGAGGCACTAATTACTTGCCGATGTGCATAGTTACTTGTTTGTTTATTTCCTCCTCCTGCTAGCATGGGTGATGTAATGCTATTTAGGTCAGTGTGTCAGAGAGCAGAGCGATCGGAGGGTCACGAGGGGAACAGGAAGAGAGAGGGCAGGCGAGATGCCAGGAGGCCGTCCTGAGTGTTTTGCATGTGCCCACTCCATCGCTCCCGTCTGCCTGATCGCTTTGATGCGATTTCATTTCCTGTTCATTATTCATCAAAGTACCGCATTTCTCCATGTTCGGGCAGCATTTACATAACGAGGGAAACAAATTACACCTTAGTCGTCTAATAGAGCAGTTTACTTTACTAATGATAAGGTATTAAAACAAACCTCCCGCGTGTTGACAGGTGCATGCTGGATGACTTATCAAGGAGATCACCAATTCATCAGATGGAAAAGCATTTGCAGAGAGCTGAGGCGGCTTTAATAAACTCATTTAACTGCGCGTACACACATGTAGAAATGCTAATGAAGTTCAGACACATACACAGCAGAACAGTCTTGAAGCTGGAAACGCAACGCATTTTTACAGTAGATCGGATAGAATTTATATGTAATATATTATAATTAACTAATAGAAGTCAGTTATACAATGCAATGTATTTATATTAATATAAAATGTGTAGTATATATTGTGTATTATTATTTTATAATTATTTTACAAAATACTGTTTGATATATTACCGTTTATTTATATTATTGTTTATAATTTAAAAAAATAATGATTTTTATCTGTTTGGAACAGATGTTAAAATAAATGTTATATATTATGTATAAATTAATAAATGCTCACAGTTTTACAGGAAAAATGATTAAAATAGGTAGATGAGGCCACATTCACACTCTTTTTATTTATCCAATAAATGTTTAATTTATTAAAGGAATGAGATACACAAACAGTGCTATTTATTCTGCTGATATTTGTCTCCGGGCCTTTTACACAAGCTCATAAATGAAGGCTCATAAATGTTTTTACAGTGCTCTCAGGCCATAAGCAGGCATCCCCTTTATAACCCTTTTAAACAAGAAATATTCCCGTTCTTACAAGCTGACTTGTTTCAGCCACAACATGTCAAAGCCCCTGTGATATTAGAATAATGAACAGACAACCCTCATACGCCCCCTTTTGGTTGGAAAGAATAATGTCTGTGTTTAAACAAGCTTTCCAGTAGTCTTACATAATGGGTGCGGACCGAGAGGGACTTGTTAGGTGTGATGTTTTATTAAAGCCATTTGACAAGTGCTTCTAACTGTGGCATGCACATCCCCGCCAAATCATCCAGAGACTCGCACAAGACCGTTTGTCTCTCCCACAGCACTCTGAGAAAGCTACACTCTCTGACATTTTAGCGTTCAATGTTTCACCACCCATAGCTTCCACCTAGCGTAAGTGTGTGTGTGTGTGTGTGTGTGTGTTTGAACACGTAGTACACAGAATGCTTATTAAATCAGCTGCAGAAAAGGGATTCAGGCTGTGTGATTGGAGCTACAAAGGAGGCCATTCTGATTAAACGCATCTTAGACCTGCTTAGCACAGAAGCACAGAGAAAGAGGATGATTGTTGCCATTTTAAATCTCTTTCGTTTCCTCTTTCATTCACCAGCAGATTATTCCCATTCTGTTCTCAGAGTTCTCCACGTTAGGCTTCTTAACTTTTCAATTCATTCACTGTCCTACCTCTCTCTCCCGCCGCCTTTTCTGCAGCGGAAGAAAACCCTGTCACAACTGTCATCCGTTATAAACTTCTCTCCCTCTCGTAAGGACTCTGTGCTGATTCGTAGTTAATTGCTTCACAGATTTGAATAAAGCCAATCTGGATTAGTCAGGGGAATGACAGGCTAAAAAATCCAGTCAGAGCAGACTATTTTATCCTCTGTTGTACTATTCAAGCCAAGAAAAACTTTGAAATGTTTAAGTGCAGGACTCAATTGCACGCTTTCATATGCAGGTGTATCTTCTGAATGATTGCAACCTGTGTTTCGGGTCTTTTACCCAAACATTGTATGTTGTATTATATTAGATTTTATCTTGGTTATTATAAATACTTACTGTTTAATTTGTATTGAATATTTTTTATTATGATTAATATATATGTATGTGTGTATGTATATACCACACCCACATACATATTTTATATATATATATATATATATATATATATATATTGAAAATTTGTTTACTTTTCTACTCAATAGCACTGATTTCATTGTCATTATATCTTATGAAGGGATAGAAGTAGTGTCTAAAATGTTTTTATAGCTGATAGGTTTTTTTTTTGTTTTTTTTTTAAAGATTAATTATTATTTAACTGTTACTGGTTCCAGGAAAACAGCACTCTAGTCTCTACTGTAAAATAGTCTTAAACGCGCTTAACCTTGGTCGTGTAATCTGATGTGCCTGGATTAGATGTCACAATGTTAGGGTGGTCTCCTCATCGGCTCTGTGACCCAGTGTTGTGAACGGATCAGAGTGGAGGGTGTTTGGATCTAAAGGGAGGGTCTCTGAGCTCTGCTTCTCCCCACCTGCAGAACCCGGCAGCCATGAATACGCTTCATTAAGGGTAGAACACAAAGCTGGCTTGTCCCTTGGCCCTTTGGGCCTGCTCTGCTTCCACAAATAGAGTCGCTGTTGTTTTAGCACCGCCGAGAGAACAGAAACAGGATAGAGTCACCACAACCGACTGGTCTTTTCTTTCTCTCTCTGTAACTGCTCCCACTCTCCTGAAATATGAAACAGAAATATAATGCATGGATTTGGACTAGTAACCAAGCTTGCGTTCTATTTTCTTCATGCTGTGCTGGTCACAGATGGGAGATGGTTGAACGCATTTGTGCAGCTGTTTTGATTCCCCCCCCACCCCATTCTATCAAATGCTTTGTCTTTCTTTTACACGCCGTCTTTCTCACGCACTTCTTTTCGTCTTTGTTTTCCAGGTGCACAAGGAAGGAGAAGTGTGAGCGGTCGTCCGAGCCTCGTCGTTTCGCCTCTGATATAAAGCAGTGTGTGAGACTCAGCGTTCACCCCAACAACATCTCTGTGTCTCAATACAGTGTCATGGTGAGCGCTAATTTTCAATTCTCACCTCAGTTCCGTCTGTGTAATCGCACCATAAAGTATCCTTAAGGAATACTGAGGAATTACAGAACCCTTTAAGTGTTTCTGAGGATAAAGCCAAACACTGAACATATTGACATTAGCCTTCACTAATTCAGTTATGGAGCCCATTACTCTTCTGGCTCCATCATTAATGTGATCATAGTCTTAAGTTCAGCCTTTATGGATCTGCCTGTTACACTGATGGGTTTATGAAGACACGTCATGCAGCCTGACCGTACCACACATGCCAGGTTTGCATCGAGTCACACACATGACACAAAGCTGATTTACTGTTTATGAAATCTAACATGTCATTTTCTGATTAAAATCGATATTTTGCTTAAGCCTGAAAAAGACGTTTACATTCTCCTCTGCTTATAATAATTCCTTTTGATCTGAATAATCAGCCATGCCTGAACAATAAAATACAAGAGCTTGATTAATTTGCAAAATGTAGGACAAGAGACTCCTATAAATGTAGGCCATGATGGGTTTTTTTTAATGAGAACCTCCTCCTTGCTCCATACATTTTTTTTTTAAGCTTTGTATTTTGACTATTTGTACAAAAAATCATCCAAAATTAGCTGCTTGGTCAGACACTGATCTAACTGAATTTTATAGGTTTGTGAATAATCTATATGTGACCCTGAACCACAAAACTGGTCATTCAGTGTCAGTTTTTCAAAATTGAGATGTATACGTATTCAGAACATATAAAATTTCTACTGATGTGGGTTTAGGATAGGACAGTATCTGGAAACTGAGGGTGCAAAATAATCAAAATACTGAGAAAATCACCTTTGAATCAAAGTTTAAATTTGTTTGAAATGATTGAAAAGTTTTAATATATTTTTTGTAGGACATTTACAACAACAAAAAAATCACGTGACACGGTCTTTACTTATTATCCTAATGATTTTTGGCAAAAAGAAAAAATATATAAATTTGTGTATTTTTGGCATTTGATAACCTAAATGTGACCAAATTTTTTAATTTTGCAAGTAACCACACTCAGGTTGTCATATTAACTCTGTTTCCTCATGTCAGTCACTATGTGCCCATCCATATCCCTTGTCAGGACAGTTGAATTTTTTTTTTTTGGCCGATTCCAACTAAGTGCTGACTCTAGCACTCGCTTTTTGAGTGTGTTTAAGTGTGTGTGTGTGTGTGTGTGTGTAAAATCCACCAAAGCAGGCCATGGTTTCAGACCTTATCCTCATGTAATCCAGCACCTCCTCTGAGCCTTTATATCAGATTAACGTCTCCACTAGAGAAGCTGGCCTTTCAGCTGATTCAGGATCTGTATTCTGGGCCCAAAATCAAAACCTCACTTACTAAGCAGTATAAGAGCTAATAAACTCCCATTACGTAAACGTATAGCACAAGATCTGTGCTCTGTGGAATGATGTTTAACCAGGACCTAGACATGTTTAGATAACACTAAATAATTTACACAGCACTGTTTCTCCATATGTACTGTAAGTACTGTATTTCTTTCAGTCAGAGCATTTGTGTCGACCGTATCTAGGCAACCAGTCAAAGCAGATGTCAGGAGATTCAGTAGTAGCTGTTCACAGTCACTGAAGAGTTGACGTGATCATATCGCCAGATTCCCATTTCACAAGAAGTCCTTGTATAAACTCTCCAGGTGTGTTGTGTGAGTGCTAAGGCTTTAAGCTTTAAATAATGAGCTCAATCCTTCGAATCTTAATATGACTACATCCCTGCTGAAAAGACCAGCTTGAGTTGCTTTGATATATGTGTGTGTAAAAACAAACTTTACATTATATTATGTTCAATGTAATTATGATAATTGTGTTTTCATATTTATTTTTACTTTTATTACGTTAAAACTTTTATTTGGCAGCACCGTAAGCTAATCAAAAGTGACAGTAAAAATGTTTACTGCTGTTCTTTTGAACAATCCATTTATCAAAGAATCCAGAAAAAAAAAAAATCAAGGTTTTCAATGTTTCTTGAGCAAATCAGCATATATTGAGCATATAATTTCTGAAGCAGCATGTCAACAAGACTTGAGTAATAGCTGCTGAAAATTCAGCTTTGCAATCAAAGCAATAGAAAAGTTATTTTAAATTGTGCACAGTTACAGTTTTAACATTATTTTTATAGACGTATGTTTATGAAATGACTGGTATGCAATTTACACAGACAGCGTCAGAGAGATTGACCTTTTCCTTCAAACTGGAATTACTGAGAGGAAAACAACACATCTGCAAAGCAATAAATTGCAAACTGTGCACAGAACACACTATAGGCATTCATGCTGCTTCTTGACCTTTTTCATTATTAAATATTTGTTTGAGGAGATAAGCACAAAGCTCCTTTGTTCAGTCTGCAGGGAGAATTTAGGGATTGAAGTAAGTTTTTCATCAAAAAAAGGGAAAAAAAATATTTTTTTTAACTATTTCATATTTTTTGGTTATTTCACATTTTATCCATAAGCCTTCCTGGACTTCCACCTAAACCACAGCAAAGCCTATCTTAAGAGGAGTTTAAACTGCTTTTAAACTACTATTGTTCAAATTACTAAGTGCATTTACCAAGACGTTTCTTTTTCGGTAATACCGAGGCTCTGATAAGCAGAGCATAGCACAGCTTTAGCATTATTCTGAAGGAGGATTAAACTAGTTGTTTACGGAATACATCAATCATGTCTGGATTTGACACTATAGGTGCTCTCAGAATTCATTTAAATGTAGATTGATTTTATCCATGCGATTTTAAAGTACAACAAGGGGGTACAATAGGTAGAGTCTCATAGCTCTCGGGGTCTCTGGGGGTACATCGACATCTCTGTTTCCCTCCTCTCACAAATCCTGAAGCGTAATTAGAAACCTGCATCAGCATCTGAAGTCCGTGAGACTCTGCCGTCTTGATGCATTCTTCGTTTAAGGCAGGAGGTAATCAAAGACACCATATTCCTCATGTCGTACCCTCTGCTGCGAGAGCCCTTTTTTTTGTTTGTTTGTTGGGTCCCTCTCAGAGCGGGATGATTTTCATATTTATCGTGGGCAGCGAGGGTTTGTTCGCCGCTGCTTGAAATGTAATTGAAGAAATTCTCTCTGCATCCCTCTCTAAAAGGAAAAATAAATTAAATCCCAGAGTGGCGCCGCCATCCACCGGTGCATCCTGAACTTTAATGGGAAAGCGGAAAACAGCGAGAGAGGGGGTGAGATGGGAAAAGAGTGTCTGCTACATGTCCCTGCCTTTTCATTAAACAGCAATCTAAAAACAGCCCCGGTCAGCCGTTCTGTTGAGTAAAGGGTGTTTCAGGCCGTATCACCAGTGTAATGCAGGATGCAGGGCCACTCCGTGCAAGGCTGTGGCTTCCTATTAGTGTGGATATTCCGATTTTACCCACTTCACTTCCCCTGATGCCCTCAGAGAGCATTACTGCACGCTTTTTTCAAATGGACCCCCAAGAGAGTCACACTGACAGAGCGCCACTTTGGGCATTTTAAACGAGGCGTTTTTGTTGCCTTTGTTACTATATACAACTTAATTATTCTGTCTTCCTGTGATCTTCTTATCTTTGTTTGACACTCTTAAAAATAAAAAGCGCTTCACGATGCCATAGAAGAACCTTTTTGTCAAAATGGTTGCATAAAGATTATTCAAAAGTAAGAAAGAGATGGTTCTGTAAATTACTTTTAACTGAATGCTTCTTTGTGGTTCTTTTATGGAATCTTTTTTTATTTTGTATTTATTTATTTTTTTGTTAAGAGAGTAGTGTCTGTGTATTAGGGGTTAAAAAAATAAGAGACCATAAAATGTGGAATGAGTTGTTGTTAAGAGAAAAATAAAACAAAAGATGTGGTTTCAAAGTCACAAGAAGTATTAATATAGATGATTAAGTATATAAAAGTGTATTTACTGAAAAGTAGGTTATACTAGAAGTATCTTTTAGTGACAGTAACATTTGAAGTTTGAAAATGACTGATAATTTGTGGTGCAACTTGTGAATTATGTTAAATGCATAGTTGTATGTGGATAATAAACAATGGCAGTGTGATGTCTCATGACAGTTGCTCTTTCTCATTCTTCTCTTTGCCATCATCCTCTTCTGTTTCTTACTTCATCTGACTCTAGTGTCAGGCAACACATGTGCTTCAGAGCAGGGCTTGAAATTCATTCGAAGGCTGGGAGCCAGGGGGCATTGTGGGTAACAGAGATGGAGAGGACACAAGGAGAGAGAGCGAGCAGCAGCTCTCCAGATGAGAGTCATAAAGAAAAAAGAGAATGAAAACTCTCACCCCATAGCCCTCTCTCTTTCTCATTCTCTCCTTCTCTCTCTCAATTTCCCACCCACTTGTGTTCAGTGAAACACATTAGAGTCAGTACAGGCTGACTGATGGCTGACTGAGGTCTCTTGATGTCTCTGGACATTTTCCTCCAGGAAATTTAGGAGATATGTGGCCTCTGGTTCAATGGCCTGATTTCGCTGTGCGGTTGGCCACGTGTCAGCTGGGATATTTATGGAAAGGCTGTGTGTGTTTTCTGGGATGTCTTGATGTCTGCAGCTGGATTGAGATTTCCCATGTGTGGAGTCTGCAGACTTCCTTCTCTCTCTAGAGCATTTCAATTCACGGACATGAGAAAATATCCACGTTACAGCAGTTTTAGGGGCAGCGGCAGCAAAAATGAGTTTATTTTGTGCACAAAGATGGTGTGGCAGTTTGTGAAGTTTGTCCGGTCTGTTATTGCCTTCTATTCTCTCTCCTGAATTACTTCAAGTTGTCTTTTCTTTTTCCTTGACAGCTAGTGCTGGAGGCTCACAACGTGCCAGAACTTTCTGCAGGGGTCAACTGCACCTTTGAGGACCTTGCGGAGATGGATGGTCTGGTCGAGGGGAACCGCATTACCTGCAGCTCTCCTGCTGAAAAGGAAGTCCCACGCATCGTCGTAGACCAAGGTATAAAGAGATGCTGTCGCTAACCAATCAAATACAATGGAAAAATAGGGTGAAATGACTGAATGTTGGCATTTGTCGAAGCAGAGCGAGACTAAAAGCAAGACTGTGACAGCTTTATAATTGGAGACGCTGGATCGGGAGATCTGCTCTAGACTCCAGAGAAGCTGGATTTATATCAGAAGGAAGAAGGGAAGGCAGTCTAAGAAAGAGAGAGAGAGAGAGAGAGTATGATAGACATAAACACCTGAGCAGAGTTGGAAGTTTACATGCTCATTATCTTGCCTGCAGCTGTTGACTTTTGCCGCAGGACGTGTTTTGTAATTGAGTGAATAAAGGTCGTCAAGAGGGAGGCAGTTTTGGCATTCTGTCTCCTGCGCTCTCGTCTGTCTCTCTCCATTTCGCTCTTTCATTCTGAGGCTCCATTGGCACTGAGGTTTGAGAGATTTTTCAAGTAAAGTGATTGGATTGGATCTCCTGAACTGATGACACTCTTCACTCCATCTGCTCGGCTGAAAATGGTTTTGACAGCATTCACTCCAGCAGATAAGAGAGAGAAAAGATTTTTCAAGAGAGAACATTTCGCCATCCTCTTCCGTACTCTTATTGATGCCATGCTTGCGCCTCTGTTTTCTCGCCGACGTGCTTGGTTAACCCAGAGTAATTGAAACGAGCGCACATCTGGGCAGCTGTCTAGAGGCTGGTAATTTTTCATAATATGAAAACGTCTCAACGTAAAGATAATGAAGATGCGCACTACAGCGGATGTGGGGGAATACTTCTCTGCATGTGTTTTCAGGGCGAAAAGATTGGTGTAAAACACAAGAAAATTCAAGGCCGAATAGAAGCAACAATGTTCTTTCACAGCGTCTCGTATAGAAACACCCGCAAATTACCTTAGTAAGTGGCACAGCGGCCTGGATGCAAGGTAGAAAGAGACGTGTGCAGGGGTGTGAGGTGTGTGAATAATGATGCATGCAAGTCTCATTGGAGATGTGAGGCTAGTCAGGTCACCATGAAATTACAGGTCGGCCCAATCTGCAAGGGCCTAGAGCTCTGAAATGCCGCAGTGCAAACACACACTCTCACGCCACTGGATAAGTACACTATTACACACCTGAGGGTGCACACAATTATACACACACACACTACTAGATACATACACTATCACTGTCATACACAGTGTATTTAACTCCTAATAGTGGGATACGTCATAAAGATTAAAGTTAAAGTTGTGGATCAGGATGTGTTGTTATGGATTCCGTGTACACGCATACACATAGCCCTGCAGTTATAGGTCATTTATTTGCTTTCTCTCTTCCATATTCCTCACTTTCCTTCCGTTTCTTAGTGTCATGGTAACAGTGTGTGTCCTGAGTGACTCATTAAAGGCAGACACACTCTGCAGCGGGTGGCAGGGGGCTTTTGCGCGCGCGCACACACACACACACACCGGAGACACCAGCCATCAAGGTAACATTTAGGTGAACTAATTAGGACAGATTCATTGTCAGGCACACTTTATAGTGATTGATGAATGATTCGAAACCCCACATGACAGGGAAGGGGAGTGCTTTAGGAGAACAAGAAAGAGGTTGAAGAATAGTATGCGAAAAAAGGAAAGACCGGAATAGATGGAGAGGGTGAAAAACTGCGATCTTCCTTCGAGAGGGGAGATGTCGTGTCCGGCATGTTGAATTAAACATGAGCTTCTTCATTAGCTCAGACAAAAACACGCTGAAGATGGGCACTTTTGTGCCACATTTCCATTAACTCATACAGGTTTCTTTCTCTCGTTCTCGGTCTTCTTTCTCTACTTGAAGAATGTTTTTTTGGGAAGGGTTTGGACTCATTTTAGGCAGAGAGGAGCAGTAACCTGCATCCACATACTATATAACCTACTTAGCGTGTATGTATAAAAGACAACTGCTAGTTTGATATATATACTGTGTGTGTTTGTATATAGATATATATAGATATATATAGATATGTGTATATATAGATATATAGATATGTGTGTGTGTATATATATATATATATATATATATATATATATATATATATATATATATATATATATATATATATATATAAAACCGCTAGTTTGATGGAGTATTTTTGGTATTTTACAGCCTAAGAACTGTAGAACAGTAGATTCCAATTTCAATCCTTTCAAGGAAAGCCAGCATATGAGGAAAACTGTTTGCCACACTCACATTTTAAATGTTTCAAATCTGCAACAAAATCTGACATGCTAAAAAAAAAAAAAAAAAAAAAAAAATGTAGTGTATGTAGTAGCTTGCTCCAGTCAATGCGCATGTATAGTACCAAGTGCGCATCTCAGGGCTGTTTCTATGGGAACCGGAGCTTCTAAAAGCTGCTGCAGTGTTCAGATGAGTTTACCAATTGGTAATTGGCTATTTTATTTACAAGATAGAACATATTCTGCTATGTGCTATTTCATAATGTGTTAACCACCTTTGTATATACTGTAAAGTGTCTTATTTATTATGACAGATACTGAGTAAACCTTGTTGAAGTTGATTGTTACCCACATTTTGTAACACAACTTTATGCAGCTCATTGAGCTCTACACTGATATTTCTGTGGGCAGCACACTATTAGCTATTTCCACACTTTTAATGTTTCCCCTACTCCACCTCTCAGGTGACCATCAGATTGTCCAGCTCTACCTCAAGTCAAAGGAGACAGGACTGGCTTTTGCCAACACTAGCTTTGTCTTCTACAACTGCAGCGTTCACAAGTCGTGAGTATCTATCATATTTGCAGTAATTTAGTGCAGTCGTGTATACATAAAAAAAAAAAAAAAAAAAAAAGTCAAACTATCTGCATGAATCCACACCCGTTCCCTATCCCAGGTGTCTGTCCTGTGTTGGAAGCCCATACCAGTGCCATTGGTGCAAATATCGTCACACGTGCACCCATGATCCAAGCAGCTGCTCTTTCCAGGAGGGCCGTGTCAAACAGCCAGAGGTGAGTTACTTGTGATTGGTCACACATTGGGTTTTGTAATTGACCCTCATCATTCTCAATTGAACGTAATTGCTTTGATTGGTGCAGGAGTACGGTTCAGGTCACGTCCCGATTGTGAGAAGTTACCCAGCATGACCCCATCATGTTGAGCACATCTGATGGCTTTGAATTTAACTTAATTCTCATTAATCTCTAATATTTCTGTCTGGATTCCCACCAACATCTTATTCCGTGTAAATTATCAATAATATTGGCACTACTTACATGCCTCGAGGCCACCGCAGGCCCATCAGATAAATTAAAAGCTGCTGTTGGGGCTCTGCGCTTTTTGCGGGAGCCAAACCCTTTCCTAGCTCACTCTCCGACATGCCAAGGAGGGTCGAGCCGTTGAGTTTGTATCACTGAAGCGGCCTTTAATCCCTCCCCGAGGGTCTACATGGCGCGGATCACAATGTGTTTATTTCATTTGCGTCACGCAACTGAAGAGAAATCGGCAGCTACCATGAAGATACGATTATGTACATCGTGCTTGTGTGCTTAGCTTTGAAATGCGTAATGAATTATGAGGACACCTGCCCCCTGTGGCTATGTGTTTTAGCCACACAAATGTGTAGCCTCATCATTTAGCATTAATTAACATCTCTTAACAGAGCGTTTCTCAGGCTGCCAGCATTTGGCATTCCAATTATCAAATGGACACGCTGTCAATATTGACCAGTTTAATATAAGGATTCCCTGTTGTGTGTCGAACGACTTGCACACAAAGCAGCGACTGAATATTAGCACATGTTAATGACATTTCCACTGGATGTTTTTGTTTGATTTTTGTTTTAAGGCAGGTGTTTTGTCCGGTTAATGAGTTTAATTTGGATTTCATTAACCCCTCGTACTGGAGGTCTCAGAGCCGCTTCCAAACTCTGGGTGGCTTAGAATTAATGACCAGCGATGTTTACCGTGGAAATCCTCCAAGCAGACGATGACGAGTCAACTTTGCATGGAGAAATGAGATGACCTTTTGAGTTGACCTTCCCCAGATGAATTTCTGTGTTTTATACCAATTAAGGGATTGCTGAGAGTGATCTGAATAATCCCGACTTGTCTTTCAGTGGTTTTTGGAATTGAGAAGCCCCCCCTGTAGTCAGAGCTTGATTCAGTATGCACCCATGAGCACAGGAGAACAGTCCACATTCACAAACAAAACGTGCCACGGCATCAGAATGTCGTCTCTGGCAAGATTTAACAACAGTGTGTGTGCTATTCACAGTCTCTCACATTTAAATATCTGACGGGTCTCCGTAAACTGTCTGCTTTTTGTTTCATTATCGTATTGCAATTTGCGTGACACTTGTTTTTTGTTTAACAACAATGGCAAGAGACATTGTTTAGTGGCAAAAGTTGTGTTAAAATTGTTTAGTCGCATATTTCGCCTCTCTGTAAGCCTGTAAACTAATTTTGTTCAGATTTTCCAGTTTTGCATCCTAAATTATCTAGTGAAAAGGATGTACTGTATTTGTGTCATGCTGTTATATAAAGTACAAGAACTTGGCATAAAATGCATGTGAGAAAAGTAATTAGCGTTTTTAAATGGATTTTCTATATGGCAAGTAAAGAGTGTTGTGATAGCAAACTTTTCCAGGTCTAGAAATAAATATGTCATGTTTTTTGATAAACTGCCATTGTACAAAACCATGCACATTTGTTTTGCGAGAATTAAATTAAGGTTGTTGGGTTTTTTTTGTGTTTCACATGCTTTAACATTGTCAGTAGGTTGATAGTAAGCCTAGTAAATTTTGTCATATTTCCCTGAAATTGTTCCTGAATTGTTAATATGGAATTATATAGTAATGATTGTTTTTGTTCAGTCCAGGGATTTTAATTAAACACTGTTTTTCAATCATAGCAAAGCTAGTCTAACTCAATACAGGACTTGTTTTTTTTTCTCTGGCAAGAGTATTATATACTAAGGATAGTGCAGAATCCTGTCAGTCGCTGACTGTGTTGGTCCCCCATGTCTCACTTTTGGCCTGTGGCGTAATGCTGCATGACTAAATGCACACCGGCCTGACCCAGACATCCACAGCACTTTAGCAAACAACTCCTGTTACAGTTTGCTTTTTACATCCTTTTAGGAATTGCAAAGTGCCTGTTTACATGCCTTACCAATAGATAATGTGAAATTGTGGTGTGATTTTAAATAATAGATACACTAACAGTTAAAACCTTGGCTCTAGACCAATTCACATCAACTTATAAACCTTTTTATCTGAATGCTTATGCCTAAATAGACTGAAATAAGTTTTGGAAATACCTAATATATTTATGCTTCTCACAATACCATATTTTGTTTTCATGTTGCATGTAGTGAAATCAATATTGAGAGGAGTCTTCAGTGTACTTGGCATGAGGAGTATTTGTCCAAATTAGTCACTTGAGGTTCCTTGAGTCTTACAAGCATCCTTAGAAGGCAGCTGCCTTTGTAGACAGTAGGAAGCAAGGCAGCTCGCTCAATTTTGGAACAATATGGAGGTAGATGAGAGAGAGAAAGAAAAGGAGAGAGTTGTGGGAAGCAGGAACTGATCGATCCAGTGAACTCTCTACCATCTTATTAAGATGTTAATTGACGGGCAAAATTGGCAGCTTTGTGCAATTGAGCAGCAGATTGTGAGTAGGAGGATTTGGGTCTGAGTTCAGAACCATGAGATGGCCTCTCTGCTTCGCCTACGGCCATCAGGGAGAAACTTTGAGGTAAAAAATCATTTAGATTGAGGTGGAGGACAAGACTTGAAGAAGAAAAGAACAACTCGGGAGGGGAGTGAGAGTGAAAACAAACATGAAAAGAAGGGGAGTGTCAGAGGTAAGAGAAGATAAGAACACGCATGATGCCGCAGGAAGTGAAATGTGGCAAGGAACAGGAGGGGTGGGTTTTTGCCCGTGGCAGTAGGGAGGCACGCTAAAGCACAAGGAGTGCAGGGAAGCCTCGGTAATCATCCAGCCAACAACGAGAGAGCTGTGGAGAGAATTAGGCGTTTCATCTTCTACCCGACTGAACGCTGCCATTATGCATACATACTCAAACAGCTCTAATTATGGATCTATCACTCCGTGCCAGCTCTCTACCCTCTGTTCTCCGTGCCAGGGTGTCTTCCTCCCTGCTCGCACTCAATGACTATCTTTGTCTTGGTGCATCTCTAACAGAAGCGCACGCACTGAACTTCAATCTTTTCCCCCCACCTACAGTATCTCTTTCTTCGGCGTCTAATTATATCAGTCCTGTTCTGAGACGTTGAAGATTCAGCTGGAGTGAGTTGAATACAGCACACCCCTCCCCCCAGTAGTAAACAATCAAGAGACCAATTGCTGTCTGCTTCACTCCACGTCCCTTTGACAAACACATCATTATGTTTCAGCTCACCCTCAGGCCTCTCTTGCTCAGACCAAGACTGTAAACACACTCTCAAGAGCCCCTTTTATCTGTAAAATGCCTGTTCTTAATAACAATTTCTCTTTTTTTTTTAATCAAACCCTGCTTTGTTTTCCCACCTCAAATGAAATGCCTCGGGCACCTTTTGTCAGATTTGACACGCATCATGGACAAGGACGGAAAACGCAGTGTCGAGTCATTTGTCTCACGAATGCATGTTGAATTACCGTCTCTGCATTTTATATTAACGTCTCTTCCAGTAAGACTCTTCAGCTGAATCTTGCTTGAGGCTACAGAATCATTCTCTTTGGACACTGGCTCTCTTTCTGAGCTTCGAGACAGGAAGAGTGTCCACTTTTTTTTTGATCTGCTTCAATTATGTTTAAAGAAGCAAGACCACAAGATCTAGTTTGATGCTGACAGGGAGATGTGCTCGTCATTGTGTCCTTCAAAGTTTTTGGTGACAAATCGTACATTGAGGCCTGAAATGGAATCAGCAATACAGTGTTTTATTTGTTTCCGTCCTGCTTTCTCTCTCATTGTGTCTATCTCTGTCCTTTCTTCTCTGCCTCCTTGTAAAGACTTAATAACCTGGCCCTAGTCTTCAGTGTCTCTGAAGACTCCATATTAGAGCCTCCCAGCCTTCAATTATAGTGTTGTTATGCTTGGAGTCAATCTCCCTCCACATAAAGCTGCCAGCGGAGTCCTGCTCATCCATCAATAAGAGGCGTGGAGGGGGGGGGCAGCCAGACACCTACCTCAATGAAGAAAGCACATACCGGAGAGACTTGGGCGTGGATGGACGGAGATATTGGTGTTTTAGTGGGCGGTTTTCCCTTGTCGTGCCTTATTTATGACTAAGACCACTGCCAATAAACATGTTCACATTATATCAGAGTAATAGGGAGATAAATCCTTGGAGGGTGGTCTGGGAAGGTCTTGGAGAGGCCCTTGTAGACCATGGGGCTGGGTAGCTATTATGAAGGTGAGAGGGCTTTAAATGGGGATTTAGAGACCTGAAAGTTGGGTCACAGTAAGGCTGCCCTCGGCAGAATGGGTGTGCATTTTACACCCAGCGTTTACTGATGACTTTAATATCTAGAGCCTGTGTGGGTGGAGATAGGAGAGTCGGGTGTGTTGTAATGTCTATGCCTTTTTATTTAAGACTGCAGTTATGCATGTGGGTGGTATATTTGTTTATTTGGCATGTTAAGATAAGTGTTTATGCTTACCAGCATTGGTGTGCTTGCAAAGGTGTGCATTCATGTGCGGTGAAGTGAAACACTAAGTGTCTCCTGTACTGTAAATATCCGATATGAAACTTGGGTTGTATGGATGAAAGGGGAAAATGAAAGGGGTTTATGGATCAACCTCATCCCCATACAAAATATTACCTCGCTGCAGTCGGACTGCGGTGCATCTTTAAATTCACACTCAGTATTCAATCTGCATTCCGTAGCCGCTTTGGTCTAGATAGCACCTCAGTTTGTATTCATCTTACAAAAGCCGCCTGAGCACTTTGAACGCCCTGCACTGCATAAATACCACTCTGCGCCACCTCGTTGGTTTCCTTCGTAGTATCCAAAAGACAGCGTTACATCAGTCTTATAGATTGTAGTCAGGGACATAAAGAAAAAACACACACACAGAAGAGTTCTTTATCCCCTTTCTTCCTTGAAAATTACATCTTTTTGTCTGCTTGAATTAACGGCACTCACTTTTATTCTTTTTGCAGATAGCCTCTCAAATTATCTATAATGGCTTTTTTAAACTCTGCCCCAGAGCAATTCAGCCATGCTAATGAGCTTTAGACCATCGTTACTGGCCCATCCTTTCAGCCTTAGGAGCAGTCAAGATGGATTTTGATGCTAAGAAGAGGCTCATGCCCATTTTGAGGATTTGTTGGGCTCACACTCTGAAGAGAAACACCAGGGAGATTCTGACTTGTGTTAAGGGGTGCTTTTTGTTTTGTTTTTGACCTTGTGGTTTGCTGGTCTCCTTCAGGAATGTCCACAGTTGCTTCCAGCGGATCGTATCCTGGTTCCAGTAAACGTGGTGAAGCCCATCACCCTACGGGCTAAGAACCTGCCCCAGCCGCAGTCGGGTCAGCGCGGGTACGAGTGTGTACTCACAATACAGGGTGTGGAGCAGAGAGTTCCCGCCCTCCGTTTCAACAGCTCCAGCGTACAGTGCCAGAACACATCGGTAAGATTGTCTGTGTGTGGGTATGAGTGTATTCACTAAACGTTTCAGTGAATTTTTCTGTGGACACAAGGGTACTTTCAGGAACAAGACAGAATTTTAAGCAACAAAAAAGTCGTAGACATGATAAAGGCGAGCAGTTGTTTGGAGATTGTGTGAGAGCGGCTTATTTTAGTCACAAGTGCGTTCTGTCCTGAATATTTAGTGCATGTTTGCTTGTTCTCCCAGCATCAGCAGTGTAGGGATTTTGGAGTCTTCTCCACTGTGTGCTGTGATGACTTACCCGAGGATGAACCTGCCAGGAATGATAAAAGCGTTCTTCCAGCAGAACACAACTAGTAAATGTGTATGTCTCTCTCTCTCTCACTCTCTTTCTGACTCTGTTCCCATGGCTACAGTACTCGTATGATGGGATGGAGATGAGTAGCCTCCCTGTGGATCTGACGGTCATCTGGAACGGAGACTTCAGCATTGACAACCCGGCCCAAAACAAAGGTGAGGCCTCTGATCCAGCAGCCCTGCTAGTACCTCTGAATTCAGTCTCCATAGCAACAGACTTGCAGCATCCATCCCCTGACATCCTGATGGAGTTGACTGTGGATATCCTCTCTTTTTGCTTAACTTCTTCCTTTATTTCTGTCTTTTTTGACCTTGTGTTTAACTTAATGTTTAACTTACTATATCACAATATCTTGTGTCCACACCTCTCATCTTCTCCCTCTGTGTATATCCTTGCACCACACAGAAGTTCAGAGACATGTTGTGACAATTAGATCTACCATAGTCTTTAAGTGTGTTAAATTAACGTGTGTGTATCCACCTGTTGGACAGCCAGTCAGAGATCTTTAGTCAAATACGGCTGTCTACAGAGAGGAAGATCTAATAATGAGAACTAAATAAAACGAGTTTCAGCTCAACCCCCAGTACAAACCTAATCCAATATAAAATCTTGAATAATTTTCACCCAAGTCTCAGACGTCACATTAGGGGACAGTTGGCTAAAAATCTGATGCATAAAGGATGTGTTTGGAGTTTCAAAGCCTTCATCTGAATGAATGCTCGAATTAATTATTTAATGCTATTTTCACGCTAATCAATATTTTATGTAAGCATAATTTAATGTAGTCTATTTTGTTATAAAACAACCAAAATATATATATATATATATATATATATATATATATATATATATATATATATATATATATATATATATATATATATATATATATATATATATATATTTTTTTTTTTTTTTTTTTGGTAAGAAAATAACTTAATCCATGGTATCACATCTTAATGTTATGCAATTTTGCTTCTCAAGTGGTTTTCATCAAATAGATGTTTAGATAGTTTCACTGGAAAACAAATCAAAAATACTGATTAAGAAAAAGATTTTTGCACTTAAAAAGATGCTCTGACCATTAAAATAAAATTCAAAGTAATTGCAGAGGCAGTCTGAGCCCTTAGAGATTTTTAAACATGTATGCTCAATGTCAAGATTAGAAGTTCTGAAAACATTTTCGCTGATAAGAAATGGGATTTGGATTCAAGTTAAACATGCCCCTGCTTTAATCCAAATCAATGAACATAGCACGGATGTGTCTGAGTGTTATTAAAGCGCTGTGTGTGTGTGTCTGTGTGAAGGTTAGGCTAATTTAAGAGGGGAAGTAAAGTATGAGATTTCTCTCTTGCTTCCCACTGAGGGGGAGCCACTCAGGGGGCAGCAGTTGATGGACGGATCATACAAGCATCTAATAGCAATTAAAAATGCCTTTTTGGTTGCCATGGAGATGAAACATAATATCGCTGTACCAGGGAGAGGAGGAGATGAGCAGTTATCTTCAGAGCTGAGAGGAAACAAGCGAATTGGGAACTATATGATTTCTATTATATATATTATTTTTCATCGTTTTAGAAGTACTTCAAGCCATTGCTGCAAATTACATCAGTTTCCATTTCGCTTTGATCGATGTCCCATGGGTCTTCCAACCTGACTTGCCCTTTGCCTTCCCTGTATCCCCAGTGCACCTGTACAAGTGTGACGCACGGCGGGAGAGCTGTGGACTGTGTCTGAAGGCGGATCCTCTGTTCGGCTGTGTGTGGTGTAAGGGAGAGAACCGTTGCTCTCTGAAACAGCACTGTCCTCACCCCCAGAGCATGTGGCTCGAGCACAATGGCATCAATAGCAAGTGCACGCACCCCAGAATCACAAAGGTAAAACTTTGCACCAATCCATACACAAAATAGACCGTGTAGAGTGCAGAAGTGTGAGATCACTAATGGAAATGCTTGCTTTTCAGTTTTCTTATCCAATTCATTTTTTGTCACTTTTAATCATTTTTTAAATTCTAAAATTTTCTGGTTTGAATTAGACGTTGTAAAGAAGATTTTCAATGTGATCTCAGACTTTTGGACCCCACTGTAGACTGCATTTATAGGTCACTACCCAAGACATTTGGGGTCTTTCCCAGGGCCAAGCCTGTACTCGGTTGGTTTAGAGGTGAAGAGGTTCTCTAAATGCTGAATTGATCTTATTTAGCATCAAGCTTAAACTATCTGTTAATTTCTCATTCTTAGTATATTATGTTCGACAGGTACAGTAAAACTCTGATAACAAATGTGGCAGAAATGCTCAGTTGTACTCACTGAAATATGCATGTTTTATGGTTAACCATCATTGTGAAGATGAACAGTTGATATAAACTGAAAGTAAGGGCAGAGGAGGAACAGATGGGTGCATTGCTGAAACAGTTATGATGGAAGTGTGACCTTGGGCGGAATACTGTGGGTGAAAGAATGGCGAGAAAGAGTGGAAGGATGGAGGAAAGGAGGAACATTGAAGCCTCTCCACGATCAGCTCCATCTGTAGCGCCCCATCAAAATGATTGATGAACATATAGCGGAAAGGGAACGCTACCTGTTTGAGTGCCACAGGCACTGAATGACGAACAGCAGTTGTGTCTGAAGCTTGTTAATCAAACTCAGCAACTTGTTGGCATGAGGAAAAGCTCATTCAAAGAAATATCCAAGAAAAAGACTGGAATGAACTAGATTTTTTATTAGTTTTATCATCCATCATGTGCCCAATCAATTATAAAAGTGAAAGTGTGCCTATCCTTAACAAGCTGTACAATTATTCACATTATTATATCATAAATCCAGTTCTGCTCTGCATCATTCTGCATTCTGTTTGAAGCTGGTCACTATTATCACCTCACACAATCACTTCAGTGCTTTGTTTGATCATAGCTGAGGTTTTAATTGCCAATTAACACTTAGAAAGTCTGAAATGGAAGTAAGCCAAGCAGAGCTGTGGGTATTGTGAAGGGAATTCCTGGACTGAGCTCCTCTATTTTTATTCAATCTCCAGATCCGAGCTCTCTTCGCGCCTCATAAATACTCTCACTCTCTCTGATTATCACTCTTGCCGTCTTTCTTTCAATTGATCGGCTCACAGGTCGTAATGTATTCTAATGCACTATTACTGTGACATTGTAAATGAGGAATCTTTCGCTGACATTGAAGTGGATGGTGATTAAGTGTTTTTCCTCCAACAACCGTCAATTAGCTTGTCAAAGTCACAAATCTAATCAACTCCCCATCTCCTAATGAAAAGAGACTACTCTGTTTCTCTCTCCAGTTCATAATCATCTACACTCCTGTTTTCATTTTCTCAGCAGAGGGCTGCAGTTTTACAATGACTTTCCAGTAAAGTATCAGTGAAGTGGGTCTGTTATTTAATTTTAAATAATCATTTGGCGTATCATAAAGCTCAAAGATGTCCCAGAAAGCTATAAGGCCTTAAGGGCATTGTAAAGACATTGATAGTATCATATGATAGTAGAAGAAAACCAAACCGAATTACTGGAGAAATAAATTATAATAATACTATAATATTCCTCAAAATGCTTTTTTCAGACAGGGTGTGCTTGTAGTACACTGGCATGTTTAAAATTTAAAAACACAGTTAGAGCCTTTGGGATGTCAATATTCCCATAGTGCTCTGAAGCCAATAAAAAGCCTGTGAAAAACTTGAATCTCTCTGCTACGATCAGTACATGTGATGGGTTAAAGGGAAATTACCTCTCTACCAGGCTGCTAATGAGATCTCTGACCTAAAGTTGGATCATTATCAGGCAGAAAATAATGACAGAGCCAAGATGTTAACATGTCTATATTGCCCTTTGGGATCTAACGGTCCCTCGTTTTGCCAAGATGAAGAATGGGTGTCCTACATTTGGCCTAATAGCCCAGCTGTCAATACACTTATGAGGCCCGACCTCAGACACGTGGGTCAAGACTGACAGAACATGTTTGATAGGCTCTTTTCATAGTGTTGATGGATAGTCACTCAATAAAAGAGCTGTTCATCTTGTGAGGTTTCAACTAAACACTGGCCTATGTTACTCACAAGTACATTTATTAAAAAATGCATTGTGAATGAATTGCATGCTGGCTTTTTTTATTTTTTTTTTATTATTAGTATTTACATTGTTATAACGCCACTGATCAGATCCGTGGAGTTGTAAGTATAATTTATTCTGATTGGATGGCTGGTTCTGTTATGACTATATGGACCTAGCTTATGGCATTTAATAATAATATCCTCATCGAGCAGACATGGCTCTGTCTTCACATCACAAGACATGTTTTAAGGCACATGAATTGCCAATTAAATTAAGTGTGATTCGCTACATTTTAATGCACCATAAATGCCTTCCTTTAACAGTGTCTAATGAATTGGCAGCCAAGTGTTTCTTGTGTTAATGGTATAACACCAGAGAAAACATGAAGATGCTAGAGATAGCGCAGTGCAAGCGCATTAGATACGTTAACTCTAATCAGCCTGATTTGGTACAGCTTAGCATCCCTAGGAGCAAAGAATAAAAGGTGTTTGATCGCCTGACATGCACAGATGAAAATAAGCATCCTTGTGCACGCCCGTGTTTATATTCCAATCTTAGCAGCATATGATTTTACATGCTGGTGTCGGCATATTTCTTCCCAGACGCCGACTCTGTGTTCATAAATTAGCATGGCTTTGTTTTTGCTATAGGCAGGGCTCGGCTGGCTCAGCTGGCTGTGCGGCTGATCATTATTCACCATAAGCACGCAGGCTTTGCTGCTCTGACAGAGAGCGGCCCAATTATCCCACTGAACCAAATCACTCACAGCTTCTCTCACTGTCGCCCGCTCCGCACACCGTCTCGCAATCACTGACTCCTGCAGGTGCATGAAGGAATCGGTTGCTGAGTCATTCTCCGCTTCCTGTTGGTTCATACAAACAACAGGGGTGTGGGAGCTCTGCATGTTGTTTCTTATTTAGTGGGAATGATGGGATGTCTCTATGGCGACTTCTCTACAGATCACTCCGCTTCGAGGACCACGTGAAGGTGGAACACTGGTGACTATTCGTGGCGAGAACCTGGGACTGGAGTTCAACGAGATAAAGGACCATGTGAAGGTTGCAGATGTGGAATGTACACCAGTCCCCGAGGGATATATCCCAGCAGAACAGTAAGTGTCTACAATCAGAAACACTTTTTGTTTGCAGCTCATTCAGGGTGTACTAGCAAACCAGATTTGACATTTCTGTCGTTTTGTCATGATGGCTTATTTTTAACATGTATTTAATGGCTAAATGATGTCATCTCCCTTGAATCCCCTTAATAGATTTGTTTTTAGTCTCTAAACAGTTGTTCTTTACAGATGCAGCCTGAGTTAGTGTAACGCAGGCCTAATGAATGTTGCCAAGAACCCTGTGTCTTTTAAAAGTGCCTGATATGGATTGGCAGTAAACATAGAGAAAGCATTAAAGAAACTTTTAATCCGAGGTCAGGACAGCAAAAGATAATTATGCGGTATTTGGCAAGCATTTGAGAAAGCCCTGCTGACAGCATGAAAAATTCTCCAGTTTTATTGTCCTGACCTGAAAAAGCCTCTGAGTTTCTCTGTTGCAGGTTGCTGCAACACAAGATTATTATTAATTATTATTATTATTATTATTTGGACACTGTGATAAGCCTCTTACTGTGCTGCATGAGAGAGTTTGACACCTGCCATGGAATGAGGCGGCAGATTAACTCATTCCTATTATCTCATGCATATATTATTTTGGCAGCAACAGACATTAAAGTCTCTCATGTAAAGTTTCATAAATGGTTTGCTTGTTATTGTGGAACTGTTCTGGTCGACTGATTGCATGCGTGTGTGTGTTTTGCAGGATTGTGTGCGAAATGGGAAAAGCGGAAAGAAGCCAGTTTGCTGGAAATGTCCAAGTGTGCGTTGGAGAGTGTCGCCCTGAGTTCATGGCCAAGTCATCTAAGTACTACTACTTTGTGGTGAGTACCTCAGCAAATCACTGGCTGTAAAATAACCCCCAATGAACTGCTGGTTCGTCTACCATGTTCTGAATCATGTCTGTATAATTACAAGTCTTTGCCGCTTCAGGGTTGAAAGTGCTTGGATTTACTGTTGTGTCACTAATAAAGAGTGAACACTTTGGCCATGTAGCCCTGCTGATGTACTTAGTCATATCAGCGGGCACTTGACCCCACAAAGTGTTCGGTCAACACCCAGAGAGGCTACCCATAAAACTTGCATTTTACTGCTGCTGTTGTACAAGATTGTTTCCTACCACAGAATCCTTCCCTCCCTTCAATTTATTTACTTAACATTTCCCTTGATAGGGATCTTGATTTACTAAAACAATTGAGTAAAACAATGTAAGCTTAAGCAAATGTACATTTTTATATACACATTTGAAGAAAATAGTGTATAAATAAACCTTTGAGGAAGGCTGGCAGGTGAATTATTTACGATTGTGGTAAGCCAACAGGATAGTTGTATTCTAAGTAAGTGTGCTTACCAAAGAAAAGAAAAACTGTGAAGAATTGTTAGTATTTGCATTTATTGGTTATATAAAAAAAGACCTTCATCAGCATATTTATATGGTTGAGATTTTTTTGAAAAAAGGAAAGTCTTTCAGCCATTAGGATTCTGTCTTTGATAGGACCTTTCATGACACTGGCCACACTCAAATTTCTATCCATCCTACACATTTCCTACGCTTTTAGTACTCCCAGTGCACATGCTGATATAACACCCATAATCAGATTGTGATCCAGCCGTCCAAATGAATTGAGCTGCATTGTAATTTTTCCCGTTATAGAGCCGTTTTACAGCGTTTATCAGTTTTATGCAAACATTAATGGCTTTTATGTCTCATTCAGATGTAATAATTGGATTATGTGATTCTTGGGTGAGGAGGGCAATTGGTGTTCTGAGAAAAGGAGGTGATAATCAGATTGGGAAAGAGATACAGAGGAATGAAAAACATGAGGGATTGCTGCCTCACCTTTGTCGTGTGATGTGTAATCTTGTAAATAATTCCCATTGCTTGTTATGGCCTTGCTTTCCACAGATCCCTAGACTGTTGAGTTTAAAGCCGAACCGAGGGCCAGTATCTGGAGGCACCATAGTTAACATCACTGGCAGCAATCTGGATGCAGGCAGCAATGTCTCAATCATGTTGAAAGACCAGAAATGCACCTATCAAAGGTAGGGTTGAATGTGCACTGACCTTTGAGATTATTCTTTTTAGCCAGTCAAAGCCACCAAAGAAATTCAATGCAGGTCTTAATAGCTTGAGAGTTTCTGATCTGTAATCAATAACATCAATAGGCATCACTCTCTTCTTGCACCGTATGAGCAGAAGATTAAATTAGGTCTAGTATGCTTTGCTTTAATGGGAATTTTCTTTACAGCCTCATAAAACTAACAAAATCAACTCTTTAGTAATACAAAACCAATTACCTCAAAGTTAAAGCAGGTATCAATACATTTATTGGTTTACTAGATTTAGTATAAAACTCTTAGATGTAAAAAAAATGAATAAAAAAAGTGAAGTACGTCTACTCATACACTGTTTTTTATATGGTTGAAAAAACAGGCGAGGAGGACAGTGGATAACATGTCGTTCTCATGCCTCCATGCAAGGCTACGGAAATGTGTCTGTATCAGTGTTTGTGGATAAAGCCCACATTCACAAAGATCTCAAGTTTGAATATGTGGAGGACCCAACCGTCACCAAACTTGAACCTGAGTGGAGCATTTTCAGGTGTGTATACTACAAGCCAGTTAAGACATGTCCTTTGGGGAAACAACCCGTAAATTTGCCCCCAGACTGTTCAGTTTGACAAACTGATTATCATTATGAATTTTTTATGGTTAAAAAATGTATGCACTGTTGATTTTAATCTAAGCAAAATTATTATAAAGAACCTCATAAAGTGAAAGTTTAACAAACATGGTGTTGTTTTCACAGTGGCAACACACCATTGACTGTGACCGGTACAAACCTGGACATCATCCAGACTCCTCTCATCAGAGCCCAGTATAAGAACTTGGAGACGGTCAATGTAAGTGCAAACGCTTTCCACAGTAAACGATCACTCGGCCTTCACCTAACCTGATGCTAGTGAACTAGAATGACCATTAGCAGACTATTCCCCCTGCTCCAATCACCTGTGTCGGCTGCGCACCATTGGATCCGGGACAGTAGCTGCATGAAAGAGGGAAATAAGGAGTGAGAGAGACAAAGAAACAGACAGAGAACAGGAAAACTGCCAGGTCTCAGCAGCAGTAGCAGCAATGTTCCCATTGTGTGGGAAAGAGGAGAATGCCGTAACACAGGGTGGATGCATAGACAAGGATATCATGTTCCCCGTCTTCAGAATGGACCCAAAGAGCCATGGGAGGCTGCACTCAGTGAGATCTGATTGAAAGGCAACAGAGACAAAAGAGAGTAATGTTATCTCGGGCACGTATCTCACACATGGCCGCATTTAGCATCTGGGCTGCGATATGATTAGGCTTTGGCACACTGCTCCTCAAAGCACGGCAGGAAAAAGTCATACCCTACCTTGCAGTCCCTGAAAGAAGTTGTTTGTGGGGCACAAGACGTCTCACATCCTTGTTTGTAATGTGATCGCTCATAACTAGTCTGAAAAGAGTTTGACCAGACTTTGTGCGGTGAAAAAAAAGGTGACCCGAAATCTATTTTATCTTGAACCGTTCCACCCATTACGACCTTCTATAGAAGCCTTTGTGTTAGAGGAAGTGAAGGTTCGACTGTCTGGCTGCTACAGCTTTGAGAGGATTCCAATTAAAATGACTGGAGATATCTGTAGGGATGTTTTTGATGGCGAGTCTGCTGTCTGGCTTTTTTAACTGCCTACTGCAAAGCACTGTGGGTTCACAAAACTCAAGGGTCTTGTCTGGCTTTTTATTTATACACTTCCAAGTGAATGCATATATATGTTTGAATAAGCCTATGCCATAACTTTGCATTTAATAAACCTGACCTGTTAATATGAAAAAAGGGGGAAAGTAAAGAAGTGGGCTGAGGAACATTGACTTCCTGTAAATAATGATGTGAACAGAATCAGATTAAGCAGTCAAAGGCCTAACAACCGCATTTAGCTGCAGTATGTATATGTGACCTACGTGAGCGATGAAGACAGACAGGGAGTCAAGGAGAGATGACAATGTCAAATCTCTCTCAGGGAAGCAAAGGTAAGCGCAGTTAGTTTTCCGATGGTGAGTCACCAGCACTTCAGGCACAAATACAGTGTGGCCACTTTGAAAAGTGCTAATAATTTAGTGCTGCTTTGTTGAAACAACACCTCTTTTGTAGGAAGTTTAGGATAAATCCAGGTATTTTTATTAATGCTGAACTGATTAAAACAGTCTTAAACTAAAATAAAACAGCATTTGAAGTGATTTACTGAAAGTTTAAATATTTTCTTTTTCTCCTTACCAGATATGTCAGGTTCTGAGTCCCACCACTATGCAGTGCATGGCCCCAGAGCTTCCCTACAGTCTAAGCAGGCAGAAAGAAGTGCCAGAGAGACCTGATGAGTTTGGCTTCATCCTGGACAATGTTCAGTCTGTGCTGGCCCTCAACAGCACCAACTTTATCTACTACCCCAATCCAGTGTTTGAACCGCTCAGTGTGTCTGGGGTCCAGGAGCTCAAACCAGGGTCTCCCATCATACTCAAGGTAAATCAACCATATACCTAAAATTTCTGCAATGTTGTTCTTTAAATTGTTCATTGCATTAGCTAAATTTTATGAATGTGATTTTCAGGGAAGAAACTTCCTCCCTCCAGCCTCGGGTGGCAATGGGAAGCTCAACTACACTGTTCTGATTGGAGACAAACCTTGCACATTAACAGTATCAGATACTCAACTGCTCTGCGAATCGCCCAATCTGACTGGTCGACATAAGGTTCTGGTAAGTTGCTGAATACTGGGGTGCGCATATCCACTTTTTGCAGTGAACTAATGCTTTGGGGACTTTGTGGTTTTAGTACTTTCTGAAAATATAGGAAATACCTCCTCAGTAGGACTTTTTATGCATTTTATGACATTTTTAAGACATTTTATGCTTCTCAGTGGGTACTTTGTGGCTTCTTGCTTCACTGCCTGCTTGTTAACAGTCGTGTGAAGTGAAAGTGCTGCAAATCTTTACAGCCATAAACTCACAAAAGGAACAGACACATTGTCTGCTGTTGGGTCATTATGTCACAATAACAACAAATTAAATAGATTTTCTCCATCTATAGATGTATATATTGACCTGCTTCAAATGGTAGCTCAAATACCAGTCTGCTAATTTTACCCACTACAAAGTATTGGATTAATTCAAAACACTAAATGTGCTTCATTTTAGGCCCGTGTTGGTGGCATCGAGTTCTCTCCAGGTGTGGTCCACATCACCTCTGACAGCCCCCTCAGCAGCACCGCAGTCATCAGCATTGCTGGGGCAGGAGGTCTCCTCATCTTCTTCATCGTCATCGTTCTCATTGCCTATAAGCGCAAATCCCGTGAGAGTGACCTCACTCTCAAGCGCCTGCAGATGCAGATGGACAACCTGGAGTCCAGAGTAGCCTTAGAGTGCAAGGAGGGTAGGTAGTCTGTTTGTCTCTGGAGTAAAAAAGGTGATTTCTTTCCAAAGTAAGAATTTGCATAATCCAGTATGATTCAGATGATCAAAATAAATTCCCTCTGCAACGTTTGTAAAACATCTGCACAGATTTTACGTTTCCGAGAAATGATTAGTGATCTCAGTCTATTTATTCTTTGTCTTTTTCATCTTCCACAGCATTTGCAGAGCTGCAGACGGATATTCACGAGTTGACCAGTGATCTGGACGGAGCTGGTATTCCATTCTTAGACTACCGCACTTACACAATGCGAGTCCTGTTTCCTGGCATCGAGGAGCACCCTGTCCTTAGAGACCTGGAGGTAATCCAACAATATTATTGATGCAAAAATGTTTTGTGAAATAACAAATTTGCATCCAAAGGACCCTTTACTGAGTTCCTGAGATGTACATGCATACATTTGCATATTCGTGTATGCATGTAATTACCGCACATTGTACCTGTGTGAGGAACAGTCACAGTGATGACTGCTAAGTATATTTTTTTTCTCTTTCTGTTTTTCGGTTCTGAAGGACTAACAGCACAGTGGGGTTGTTGGGAATTAAAGCTGTCACTGTGCTGTTTGTGTTCACCCTCGGTAAACAAAAGGCAGCAGCTCTCATTATAATCTACATGCATGCTCGTTCTCTCTCCCGCTCATTTTTTTCTTAAAGTAATGAGCTGCTCTTTGATTCACAATCAGTCTTTCGTTAATAACAGTAATGACATGCGACTCAACTGTGCTTTTTTTTGGAGTGTGGGGAACAGAATTAAAATCCAACGCAGTGTACACTGAGCTACGGGTTATTTGACAGTGATGGACAGTTTTAATTGAATCACATAAATTTCTTCAACCAACATACAAGCCATACCTTACCTGCTTATGCCAGCTGAGCTCTGGTTCTAATCAGCTATATCAATTAAGACTTAATTGGAATAAACGTCCCCTCTCTGGAAAAGTTTATTGTAAAATCACAGCTAATGACAGGAACCGTCTCGAGATTTTGACAGGTGTTTAATGATTATTGATGAGGTAAATGGCATCAAATGATGTTATGAGGTCTCTGCGTGGTTAAGTGTCTGTCCTCAGGTATTCTAAGTGCACAATAAATGCATTCATAACTCAGTAAGCAGCTGTTATTAGCTGTGAGTTGTTCATTTAAATATTGGATTGTTTAGCTTTAGGTCTGCTTTTTTTATTTGTTTAATGTATTTAATTCCCTTCAGTTTAAATGCCTGTGGGTGTTTCATTGGACACTAGCAGAGAATGCTGTAGGCCAAATGAGAGGGTTGGAAAAAGATTTTCAGCCAAATAAGCCTAGCTGAAGTTAATTGAGCATTCTTAAACATGACAAAAATAACATTTGACACATTTGTGATGAGTTGGTTAGATCTAAAGGGAAGACTTCTTGCATATAATGCAATAATTGAATGCATTTCTGATTGAAAAGACACTTCCAGTGAGAAAATGTAGAGCAGGTCTTGAATTTAATTTATCAAACAATAAAAGTAACAAATGAATTCAACAATTTAAAATATTGTCTTTATTCTTAACCTTCACAAATTAATTGTGCAAGAATGTGTATTTATAAACCAAATGGTGTCATAAATATGTTGATGCTATGTAAATATGCTGGTGAATTATCACATTCAGTCTGTGAAATGTCATCTGTTAGTAACCATTTTTTTTTTCTGCAGGTGCCAGGTTACAGACAGGAACAGGTGGAGAAGGGCCTAAAACTGTTTGGACAGCTTATCAACAACAAGGTTTTCCTGCTGTCCTTCATCCGAACGCTAGAGTCTCAGAGAGGCTTCTCCATGCGAGACCGCGGCAACGTCGCCTCCTTGATCATGACCGTTTTGCAAAGTAAACTGGAGTATGCAACGGACGTGCTCAAACACCTGCTGTCTGACCTCATTGACAAGAACCTGGAAAGCAAGAACCATCCCAAACTCTTACTCAGAAGGTACGAGACACATTGCACATAAAGAGTCATCTTAAAAAATCTAGTCTTGCGGTCCAGTGGGTTTTACTGATTATAAATGCCCCTTAAGTGAATGTAATCAACAGAGCACGTGTTCTAAATTTTGGGATCATTTCAATCTGCTTGATTCTAATTATAGCCAACTTCATAAACGAGAGCAGATGACCTCTGCGAATTGTCTTTAGTATGTGGACTCTAGTGCACTGAATGGGAGTAATTGCATTTGGGGACATCAAAATGCACACTTTCTTTCCCCAACATGTAATGCACTGACATGCTTCATCGTTGAATTGTAATTAGGATTAATTAGTTTGAGATCCAATTAACAGTGGACTAAAAACCTACTGAATATTGGGAGATATGTGAACCTCAATTCCCCATGCAATCAACTCCTTTGTATTCTATTGTATTCTAACAGCATAGAGGATAATATTATTACCATACCATATTGATTTTTCACTAATTTTTCTCATTTGAACACTTCTCATGTTTCTTTAATTGTTCTAGTGATCGATTTGCAAAGTCTGTTGACTGACACTTCTGATTTTTTTGCTAACTGAATCTGCTGGGGTGAAAAAAAAAAGATAGTGCTTTCAGAGCAAAATAATGGCATAAAATACAAATAAATGCATTGGTCAAAACAAGCTTGCTACTAGCAATAGGCTGATCATGTGACAACTACAAGAGGAGCTCCTTGACTGAATCATAACTGATTCCACACCCTTGATGGCAGGCGTGATTAATTGAAACAAACGAAGGGAAGATTAATTGCACAAAGAGCTGCTGTGCATATTAGCGGTGGAAAATAAAAGAGATTATTCTTTGTTTCAGTGAGGCTTCTGTCAGAGTCAAAACCAACCTTATCACCTTTTTGTATGCTTCTGAAACATCTGCACATTGTGATGGATGTTCACTACAATGTCTACATGACCTAGCTTTCAATCAGTGGCTCTCAATAGGTTCTGCATCAGGTTCCAGGTACATTTTACAAAAATCTTTAAAAATTATCATTAAAATGAAACATTGAAATGTATTAAACCATGAAGTGTATAAATGAGAAGCCAAATTTTAGTCCATATATTTCAATGGATTAGACCCTCAGGGGTATATAGAGCGATCTTCACCACATGGAACCTGTCTAACCTCCAGCACCTGCTTAGCAAAGGACGATACAGAGCACTGGACCAGAACAGAGAAGCTTAAGCTGTTGTCTGAGAATAATTTTCTCATCCCTGTCTCTCTTTCACTGCATGATTTCTAAATCTGTGTTTAAAATGCAGAGAAGCAAGACATCTTTGGCAGAAGCCTCCAACCAGCTTTCGTTTCCCCATTTCCAAGAAAGTGCTAGCGACGGCCGCCCCATCTGTCCAGCCTCAACCTGAGTTCACAAGCACACACAGGCTAACTAACGGGCGGCTTCTAGAACCATCTGTCGTATTTCTACTTCTCTCGCTCCCTGCAGCCCACTCTCCTCGTCTACGAATAAAAATAACCTTTCAGATCATGTAGCCCATTTTTTTCTATATGTATGGCATCAGTGAAGTCCACGTGGGTCTCCTGTTCCTGCATATGCTCATATACGTATTTTTACTCAGACATTTAATGACCAAAACGTTTGTACACACTTTCATACACGTACACACACAGTCAGGCAGACCTGAATAGAAGTCCTGTGATTATTCTCTGGGGATAATCCTTAGTGAAGGGGGACCATGGTTACGCAGCGGGACCCGACAGTGCGCCGAGCGGACAATCTTCTCCACGTGAGGCGGAGTGCGAAATTGAAATTATTCCTGGCTTCAAGCTGCGTTCTTTACCACATGTGCATTAAGGAGGGGGAGTTTGTTTCAGCACACAATTGTTTAGTTAAGAAAATAAAGACTATGATGCTGCAAAGTGAATAACGTCAGCCAGGTGTGTGTGTGTGTGTTCCTGATCAGCTTTTAGTTGAAATTTCATATTCTTAGTAAAACCTTTACTCGGTCAAAGCCACATGCTTAGCGGCACAGTTAAATCCATGAACTTGTTTATGAGATACATTTTCTGCATATAACACGCATTTGCAGTGCAGTATCTGTCATAGGGTGACAGTTCTCATTTTTGCAGGGTCTTTGGAATCATAAACCACTCTCAGGTCCTCGAAGTTGGCAGAGCTGGCTGTTCACATCCATTTACGGTGGCAGAAAGCAGCATCAAATGTAAATGGCCTTTGCCGGATGCGAGAAATGATAAGGAAGATATATGGAGCTTGTTCCTCTCCCTCTTTCTCTTGTTTATGGAGCATAGCTCCAGTGTACGTCTTTGCACATTCGGCGCGGAGGAATCCTCCAGCAGATTTTGCTTCGTTCCACTTTGAAATGGCTGTTTAATCAAGGGGAACTAAGCACCAGGTGCTTCCCACATCCCATTCCTCACCGCTGGATGGGCATCACTTTTCCTGCCTCCCTAAACCAAAGCCAAACAAGCGCTTGCTCTCTGTGCCAGTGATATGTGACATAAGGATTTGGGGGACAGTGATAGTTGGTTGCTCTTGGCGCTGTGGCAAAGTTATGGAGAGGTTGTGCCAGGATTGTCTGGCAACGAGGCTACTTATTCCCCCTCCGGTGAGCCGAGAGGTAACAGAGGATATGGGTAAGTGAGTTTATGGGGTCTTGCCAGCAATAATTACCATCAAACCAGCCGATAGCACAAGAAAGAGAAAGCTAATGGGAATAACAGTACACCGAAGCAAGAAGGTGGCGAAAAGCTGTTTTCTTCTTTTATCTGTTTTTTTTTTTTTTTTTTTTTTTTTTTTTTTAACACTGCAGTCCATCTCACGGTTTTCCCCCACCTACTGTTTCTCTTGTAATTGGTCCAGGCATTGAGAACAGTCGGGAGTGAGGATGATTACAGGGCAGCGTTAGGATGGAGATGAAAGAAAAGATGAAACGTGACCCCATTGACCCTTGGACCTGTCCTCCTTTGGCCCACTCAAGGCAGTGGCTACAAAACAAGGGGACACTAATCCTTTCCAGGTGTTGCGCCAGTTTAGCGGGCACACGCAGACACGAATACATGCACATGTACACACGGTTCTGCGCAGCGGCACGTCTCAATACGGCAGCGGGACAGTGGGAATGCAGGTGGCAGCTGGGATACAGGGAGGCAGAGGAGGCGTAGACACACACACACACACACACACACCACAATACTGTAATCCTGAAATATTGATGCTCTGTGCCATGGCTCATTGCAGGCCGCCTTGGCAATTCACCAGCTCCCTACGGCACACACAGGCTGGAGACACCGGATCCATGTATATTGAGTTTCACTTTGTTATAGTTATTATGTATGTACATCTCTCATGCCGGATCAGAGCCTGTGGTCCAAGCGAAGGTGTTAGCCAATCATGATGCACTCCAACGCACCCCGGCCCTGCATTCAGTCACCCTTTATTGTAACCTGATCCATTTTGAGCTCAATGGCCGGACTGTAGGGGGGGGAGGAAATGAGTCCGGTCTTATTCCAGGCCAGAGCAGGTTCACTTGGCATCAATCCAGCTGGATCATATAAAGACTTTTAATTGGGTTTCTTGTGTTAGGGTCTCTTGGATTATTGTGGTAATAAAGACAGCCTGCAGATTGGGGCTATAGATTCCAGAGCGCAATTCATGTTCCAGCAATTATGTTTGTTTAACAAAGTCCTATTCATTAGGAGACACCGTCCTTTGTGAAGTGAATTTTTCATGGTCGTGGTAATCGCATTTGTGCGTGACACTCACAGTGATAATCGTGGCTTTGTGCTGCTTTTATTTATTTATTTACTCTGTTTATTTGTTTGTTTTTCAGAACGGAATCTGTGGCTGAGAAAATGCTCACAAATTGGTTCACTTTTCTGCTGTACAAATTCCTCAAGGTAAGCTTGTGTGTGTGTGTGTGTGTGTGTGTGTTTGTGTGTGGATACGTTGTGTGTGTGTTGCCACGTATTCAGGTCTGGCTAGCCTAAATGTAATCATTAAGAATCATCCATTAAAATTGCAGAAAAATATTGAGATTAGCTGTAGGCCAATATGCAAAGAAAAGAGATCAGTCACCCTTCAAGGTCATTTGGCACATGCACTGTTGAGTCAAGTGAAGTCCTGCGGGAACATTGGCATTGATGCACTGCAGGTGTTTGTCAGAGAGAGTGTGTGTGTGTCTTCTGTATAAATGTGTAGGTGTGTATGTACATCTGTATGTGAGTGTGCCTGCATGCACTTTTAATCAAAGAGGGTTTAAAGTTGGCTGAGTCTTGCTGACTTTGGCGTTTTTCTGTTCCTATAATGAGACAGTCGGCTTAGCAGGTGCTGCTCAATTCTACATATAGCACTGTGACCGTCAGCACCGCTGTGGCCCTTTCTAGCACTTGTCATTAATCTCTTAATAAACACATCTGCTGCAATCAGAACATGGCATGTGCAATTTCGCAGTTTACAGAAATTTCCCGAACTCTGGAATGTACAAAGCAGGCAATAAATTCTGGAAGTCAAGGCTGTTTTGTCCAGTCTGGTTTAACGGATTAGACCTGAGTGAATGAAGCCGAAACATCACTCGAGAGTTTCAGGATTCATTTAAGCTCAAATTGGACTCTACTGTAAGAGAAGGACTTTATTGTGACCTCATCCATGTGAAACCATAACATTATTATTGTAGTCACAGCACATTGATTTGAGTATTATTGAACAGTGCTTGACCAGGCGCCCAGACCACTAGTCGGTTTTATAGTCCATTTCTCATTTCAACAAGCGCATTTTGCCCAAATTCAAGCTAGAGACACTGCACTTCAGCTTATTTTCTAGCTCCATTGTTTGATCTTTGTGTTTTTTTAACATTTCAAAAAATGGTTAACCGATAATGTTTACCTATATGCTTCATTGTCCCTGCCACAGTAAAATCTAAATGTTCAAGTTAAATAAAAACTATTTATGTTATGTAATTGTACAGATGTGACCATTAAGAATGCCCCTTTTTTTCAGCAAAATTTTAAGGCAGGCTAAAAATGCAACACTTTTTTCCCATATTGAGTGAAACTGTTGCGTCAGTTGAACACACTAGTGCGCCACAACTGTAAAGCTCCTTTCAAAATGTCTATTACTGTTACTGAATGAGGGAATGACAGCCCACGTTCTCTGTAGGTGGTTGGTATGAAATTTAAGAGAGTGAAAGTGACAGTGTCTTTTTTTTTCCTTGTGAAGGAGTGTGCCGGGGAGCCCCTCTTCTCTCTTTTCTGTGCCATAAAGCAACAAATGGAAAAAGGACCCATCGACTCTATCACCGGAGAAGCCCGCTACTCACTCAGTGAAGACAAGCTCATCAGACAGCAAATTGATTACAAGACTCTGGTAAGGCTTGAACCACACTGTGGGTGAAGAAAAGAAAGAGGAACGATTCTGGAAGGGTAGAGAAGGAGAGGAGTAAACGAAAATAGGAAAAAAGGAAAAGACGAGGATAAATGGGTGAGAAGGAAGCATTCAGAAGCAGACAGGTGTGGAGGCAGAGAGAAGGGTAAGGTAATTTGTTTGGGTTGACGCAGCATGTGATGCCCACAGTCTTCACGCCTGACAGGGAACACGCAGGCTCGTTATGACCTTTGACCCGTCTGCTGTCCTGTGGTGATTGGCAGTGTTGTGTTTGGCTGGCCACTGTGACAGGCATGAGCTAAGCCCGTGTTGTCAGGGCTGCATGTATGCCAGGACGGGCTGTTGACTGGGACTGCACGTCAGGAGGGTAATCTGTATTCTGTGTGAGACTAAGAAAACAAAAGAGGAGGAATGTGGCGAATAGTGTCATCTCTTGGCATCCGACCCATTTCTTTGAACACCACACTGATTTGATGACTGTAGGAGCCGTTTCAGCTTCATCATTCTGTCTTCACTTCCAAAACACTTAAACGGCTGCAGACTCTCAATGCAAGCCACTACCAATACCACATTCTGCCTTCCCTTCAAAGATATTGAGGACATTTTCCAGTCAATCATTTCTTACACGATTGTTATACTGGCCAATCTGCATTCACAACAACTAAGCAGTGATCTGAAATTCTTCATACTATTTTTATTTCTTCTACACACATTTCCCGTTATAACTTCAGGGCACCTAGATACAGATCTTAAATCTGGATTAAAGTTTGGTTTTGTTTTTAATGCGAAAGCTTTTCTGACTGTGTTTTTTAGTCCAAGAAAGGGCTTAGCGTTGGCCTTTATTGTTTAGAGGTTATTCTGTGGGGAAACGCGCTCTATCCTTTTAAAGGTCTGACAAAGCCTTTCCTTACAGCCCACACACAGTGCATTTAATTGTATTGATTCTGGTTTTGGTCCTTCAGGAGAGTCCATTATACTACTGGACTGTAAGTAAATGAGCTCTTTTGCAGTGTGCGGGTATTTTATCATAACAGACGCCAACAAGGACCTTCACAGCTTTTATATACCAACTTTGAGCTATGCAATTACGTCTGATGATGATGACAGTGCCATTGGTGGTGTTAATGACGGCTATCATGGGAGACAGAGAATCTAAGATGAGGAAAATTAGTGTGTTAATTGCATACTTTTGCAGGCTGAGGTGAGTGCAGTGACTGCTCCCTTAGGGTGGCCAATGAGATTTCACGTTTGCGTTGTTACACCCTGCTGACTACGTACACTCATTTAAAAGCTCACCTTTACAGGTTAGACTAGACACCATTGAAGTAAGATCTTTTAGGTGTTAAGCTTAGATCCTGGACCAGTCACTATGGCATAAGTAGATATATACTGTACATGTTACAAGCTCTTCATATAGCTTGGTTAGACTTTTTAACTGAAACTTGTTCTCATGTTTCTTTGGCTTACATAAACAGATGCTTTTTAGCACTATTTAAACTCTTAATACTTTTTTTAAATCATGCAGGAAGATAATTATCAAATATTACATTTAGAGCCTCATAAATATTCATGCGTCTCCCACACGTGTGCTAATTGGTGTTATTTTGTTCTGTGTTGTGTAGGTGGTGAACTGCATGCATCCAGACAATGAGAAGAGCCCAGAGGTGCAGGTGAAGGTGCTGAACTGTGACACTATCAGCCAGGTGAAAGAGAAGATCTTGGATGCCATCTACAAGAATGTCCCCTACTCGCACAGACCAAAAGCCTCTGACATGGACCTAGGTAAGACTAACATTAGATGCCTTTACCCTTTAACATCTGTTTTCCTCATCAGCTCTTCATTTGCTCTTGGACAGGATATTCAATGTGTGAATCAATGACATTGACTTTTGTGGAATGATGGGTTAAATGTAAGTGATTGGTGCTCATTATATCAGTATCAGCCTATCTCAAAATCTGTTATTTCTCCTTTGACAGATAGGGTTCTAGGGTATGATGGTGATAGAGGTTCAATGGACCTATACTTTACCTAAGTGGCTTTCACAATCACATAATGCTAAGGATTCATGTGTCCTTTGGAATTTGAACTTGAAACCTTTGGAACTACAATTATATTGTACATGTACCTTTCATCTACAAGTTACACTATATTTTATATCACTCATATTTAGTTTTCAAAGCAGGTTTTACATCCTCTAACCAAATTGCAATTTTTAAAATTGAGAATTCGGTCATTAAAAGATGTTTTGAAAAATCCCTTCTTCTTTTTTTCAAACCTCCATACTTGTATAAGTCAAACAGATTTTGCAATGACATAAGGGTTAATTAGGGATGACAGAATTCTCGTGTTTAGGTATAAAGTTAATTGGAGATGCCTAACTTTAAAGTTCATCAGTCCTGGCTTGTAGAGTCTGAACTGACAACCTACTCATTACAATTCCATCACTTTAACCACTAAGCTCTTCCCGCCCCCATGCATGTGTTAAACATACATGCCGATAAACAAATATCAGCTGTGACAGTATGCAAGTTTATTTATACACACCTAATTGACAGGTTGAAGCATCTCACAGTTACTGGGAAAAAATAGGTAGGCTTATCTGTGCAGATCCATTTTTACACAAATTTCAAATGAGAATTTGATTGTTTATTCTGTAAACTGTTCTTTCCACACTGACTAGGCTAATCTATTTTTCTATTTTAGCATATTTCTCAAGTCACAGCTTAACATTAGTCTGTCCTTAAGGGATTAAGACCATAAGTGAAGAAATAATTTCACCCTCTTTGACATACTCTCCTGTGTAAAATGTTTTTATGGGCCCCGCAGGGCGAGCGTGTTGTTTTATTATTGTTTTATTAGGGGGGAGAATTGGACTGTGTCTGTGGAACTGTGTGTGAGTGTGTTGTGAGATAAAGCAACGGGCGTCCCTGGTTGAGAGGAGGCATTTCGGCATTCCATAAACAGATCTCAGGGTCTCCTGAGCCCCGGCATACACTCCAGCCCTGATCCGGGGGCCAGATAAATATAATGGGTAATAGGAATGAGGTAGCCTCCATCTCCTCGATCCCTCTGAGACAGATTGGACCGGAGTGTTTCTGTCCCTTGCCTTTGTTTTTAATTCTCTCTGTCACAGTCCCCTGAGGGCAGGGATGGAGGGAGGAAAGATAGAGAGAAGAAGGAGAGAGTGATGCAGACAAATCAATGCACTTCAGCCCATCTCAGTCTCTATTTTAACAATCTCTTTGGCTTTATTCTCTATCCAGCTATATCCTGCTGTTGTTGCTTTCAGCCCTATTTATTTTCATTTCTATCGTGTCCTTTTAAGTTTATTTTCTTTTTTGTAGTTTTTATCTTTCTTTTGTTCTTCAGTTTTTTTCTACTAGTTTTCTTTTAGCTTCTATTCTTCCCTCTGTTTACTTTTCTGTTCGAGTCGAGGCTCATTTGCATGTTTATAGACAGCACTGTAGTGAGATATAAAACAATGGTCGGGCCTCTCCTGGAGATTTGAAGTTATTCTCATCACCCAGAGACATGTTTCATCATCTTGCCTGTGATTGCTGTTTTGCTTTCCTGGTTGGGATCAGAGCAAAAGATAGCAGCAGGCGGCGTGAAGAGGCCTCACTCCTCTAGCGTTCCAATCATACATTCATTTGCAGCGGAGGGGAGTCCAAAAAAAAAAATGAGAGAGACGTCTCTCTTGTTCCTGGCCATGTTATCCGTACATCACATCGCAAAGGGATATGTTTATTTCATTCAGCACTGATTCCCATCGCATCGCCGTTTTACGTTGCTGTTTTTGCTGAGGCTGCAGACAGTGGCTGGTGGATGCTGAGGGGAGGGTGGGAGAATATCTTCGTGTTTTGTTGTGCATCTCTAGTGAGCTCAGTAACTACAATAAGAGCAAGCTCAGCGGGAGGCTTAACGCGGTCGATCAGGGCCGTTTGGGCTCAGGATGCTCGACCCACTACAGATGAAAAAGGAAGTGGCTTTCAGCAGTGGCTGTAATCACGCCCATCGATCCACTGGCCACGAAGGCCCGGCTCTCTAACAAAGGGCAGAAGAGATTAATTTACCTTTCCTTTCCTTCTTCCTTTCTCAAATGCTCTTTCACGTACCCTTATTTTCTCTCTCGTTTTTTTCTTTCTCCTGCTCTCTCTCTCAGTATAGACTTTGTCCCTTGCCTCTTTTCTTTTATTGTTCCTTTTCGTTTTTAGGTTTTAAAAGAAGTCATTTTTTAGCTCCACTTTTTCTTCCAAAGCTGAAGAAAGAGGAACATTTTTTAAGATTGACGTGTACTCCAAATAGCAGCAAATTTATCATCACAATAGGTGTGCCTGCTTGAATGTGAAAGCTTACAGTGGCTTAATTCATTGAAAATATTGCTTGTACCAAACAAGTTTTTGTGTTTGGAAAACTTTCAATGTCTAATTAATATTCAGAGACAACTATACAAGATATTTACCTCTGTAAAACAGTTAATATATTTAATTAGAGATTAAAGGAAAGTTAGTGATTTAATGTAAGATTCTGTGTTCATCTGCAAACATATGCTGTAAAGCTGCATTGAAACTATCTCTGGAAAAAGTGGTATGTGAATGGAATTTAATTGGTTCTTCTGCACTTTCAAAGTTACTTTGAGTATTAATCACTGGATGTTGTCAATGTGTTCTTATTGCAGAGTGGCGTCAAGGCAGAGTAGTACGAGTTATCCTTCAGGATGAAGATGTTACGACAAAGATCGAGGGTGACTGGAAAAGACTCAACATGCTGACTCACTACCAGGTAAGATCCTGTGTATCCAGTATTCTCAACCAGACACGTTTCTAGGTAAACTTATTCTTGTAACACGGTTTTCAGTTTTAAATTTTTACACTCAGAAGTCCAAGACATGAATGCTTCAGAAGGGGTGCATTCTTTCTTCTTTCTATCATCCCTACCATCTACTTTGAGGCTTCTTGTGAGAAGAATTGTTGAAAAGGTTGTTTGCTGTTCTAGGCTGAAATCTTTTTCTGTTAGTGTATAGAAAGATATCTGCTGTCACAAAAGATTGTTTTGAGTCTTTGAAATTTATCTTAAATCAGAAGGAGGACGAGCATTGTACCTGCTGGTTTCTATTTAAAGCAGCATCTCCAGATGTCCCAGTACATTTAATCTGACAGCAGTGGGATGCAGGTGCAGGTGGATCTGTAGCTTGACACCCGGGTTAGATGATCTAGCTAATGACTTTTGATAAACAGCTCTCTGCGTGATGCCAGTTTTGGCGTGGGCTTTCAATAATAGCGCAGATTCTGACAGAGTAACTAATACTGGAACAAAGAGATTCGAATGCGAGATGAATGTCTTTCGTGAAGCTCAGAAGTGTAATGCTCTATTTATGTTCATCTCAGATGAAACAAGGAACCTTTATGAGGTGATTAGCACAAAAAAGAATGAGCACAGAAAAGATACCCTGTGATGGTAATTGCTTTTGTTTGGTCTGTCTTAGTTGATCTAGTTTAGGGAAACGTATACACTGTTAACATTCATTGCATCTCAGCCCTATCGAACACTTTTATGCCCCTGTTGACCTCTATAATAGGGTGCAGTCAAGGCACCTTGAGGTCATTAAGAACTACTCTGACTGACAGATCACCAACGTGGTGGACAGAAACCGTGGAGTTTCAGGGGTCAGGTATGGCAATGCTGTCTCAGCAGGGGGACTGATAAAATCTGTCTATCTGCAATTATATAAACACTCAAAATGTGAGAACTGGGAGGGGCAGTTTAGGGTGGAGAGGAGACAGGCGGTGCTTCATTACGGTGTAAATAATTTCCTCCGTAAGCCGCCCTCCAAATGAGCTTTTTGAGAGAGGAGTCTGCACAGTACTTAAATTAAATGTCACGGGGCGGTGCATGGGTGCAGGGCTGCAAGCGGCAGAATGGATTAGCTGTTGATTGGAATCGGAGATGAGATAATGAAGACAGAAGTTAATTCATTTTTAGTCGGGGAGGGCATGCTATCCTTGACAAAAAAGCTATCAGACACCCTAAGCCTGTTAGAGTTGCTGAAGAGGGGGAAGAGACCCTCTGTGCACCCCGTACCATCTTCCATTTCTTGCACCACATACGTGCTCATGACTGACTTCCTTTCATTTCCAACAGCACCAAATTCCTTTGTTTAGTCTAATATACAACATGAAGTCATTCAGTGTCACACAAAATCATTAAGGATCTGCTGTATATTTGTAATGTATATCTCAAGTCATCTTTGGTACTTTGCTCCAATTTGAGGTGCTACAAATGCATCTGGCTCTGACATTAATTCTTTGATGTCTTCTTAGGAAGCTTCACATTGGGGTTGTATAAGCCCCATCTCAGATATCTGACGTGTGTCTGCATGCTATCAGGAACACTGAGACTCTCTTAAAACGTAAACTTGCCCGCAGAGGAAAGATAAAAGAGAAAATCTCAGCTGTTTTCTAAAAAGCCCCTTTTCAGGGAAATATAGCCCTTGTCTGAAGTCTGCTTTCACACAGTCATTCATCTATACTGTAAGATATATGTAAGAAATATCCATTTGATTCCGTTGAAGTTTGGACAGCTATCCTCTTGGGCCGTGGCAGTAAACGAGGACGACTTCATGTCGAGTTTGTCCGGGGAGAAATGAGGTTAAGGGTGTAAGAATAATGTCCTAATGGTCTGTAAAGCTTATATTCTCCCTCCTGCTGTGGTTTGGGTCCCCACGCAGTTCTGAGCCCACATCATCTAGATCTACACAGTCACCTCAATTAACCCTGTAACTGCCGCAGGCATCCAATGGCAAATTATGTGGATGGAGGGATGTGTGGTTGGGGAGTAGAGGCCCCCGTGTGTTAATTGAATTTGGCTTGCTAAGGCTTACTGTGGTTAGCAGTTGCTGAGGCATATAGTTAAATAGCCTGACCCATCCCACCGGAAGGGACTGGAAGATTATCCCATCCCGTCTCTCACTCATGCAGTTTAACATTTACCTAGATCTGAAATTAAAGATTTTTAGACCAATGACCCAAACTCTATGCAGCCATTAAAGTGCTGAAAACATCATACGATAATCTTTGTTTCTTTGTCCGCAGGTGCCTGATAATGCTGTGGTAGCTCTCGTACCAAAACAGGTCACTGCATACAACTCTGTGAACAACTCTACTGTCTCCAGAACCTCTGCTAGCAAATATGGTTTGTCTTCTTTTTTTAATTCTAAAATGCATCCATGTCTCAGAAATAAAATATACGGCACACTATATAAAACAATAATCAACTGAAAGGAAGTTTCTACAGCAAGTTAGGGTAACATTCCACCTGAGGTACACTAAGAACAGAAGAGGAGTTTAAAAAATGTCTTGTCATCTCACAGGGAGGTAAGAGATGTTAAATGTGTAGCGTCTCAGCCACTCACAAAAGAGAACAGGAATGAAGCTCAAACGGAATTACATGGAGAGCCAAGATAGTCTGGCAGCATACAAAGGTAAAAGCAGGGAAAATGAGTCTCTTTGCACTTGACTTCCCTCCTGAGACTCTGAATCTGTCCCTGTCATTCGCCCGCCATCAGTCCCTCGTACGATTGGGTCTGATAAAGCGCAAGATCAAAGCTCAGGGCCGTCCGAGCGCTCCCCCTACACATCAAATAGACCATTAAAATCATCTCATCTCCATATACTTTCCTGCTCTCTAAATGAGCCTTAAAGAAGAGAGAGAGTGAGTGTGACAGATGGGAAAGATAGAAAGAAAATGCCATACATCACTTCACTCTTTCAGAATTAGCTTCAAACGACATTGAGGTTCTTCTAACAGGTTCAGCAAGAGACACGTTTTGAAACACCTAGAAAGACATTTTGTGGGACCTTCACTGCTTATTAATTTAATGTCTAAACCAAATATAGGCTACTTTCACACACTCAGTGCTTATAATGAACCATTTGTGCTATAGATAAATAAGCTGCATCCGAAAGCTCTAAAGCAAGAAAGCATCAGTGCATGTCCAAATCCAAATTCTGCTTTACCTCCTGTCTCTGGACGTACTTTCTTTTGATTGAATTTTGAAGAGTGCATAGATATATCCTTCGCTGCCTTTTGACGTCCCACAATCCTGTGCGTTCCATTCCATGGCGGTTGAGCTAAACAAATAAAGACGTGTCTGAAAGTTGCATTTGGTGGTCAGTTTGTCAATGTATATTTCTGACTAACTTTTTGTACTTCTGATATTAATTCTAATGAGAAATCGGTATTATAGTAATTAAATATTAGTTTAATTATGACCAAACTTTTTTCTATTTTGTTGTATATCATTAAACCATGTCATTGCCTCAGAAGTCCTGTCCCAAATCAGTTTCATAAGGTGCCTTCCTGCAAAAACACTGCGTTTGAAGTCATTGCTTCATAAGGCAGCCCATGCTTTCAGATGCAGCCCTAGTTTGGTTCATACAGAATATCTCAACACTCACTTTCAAAATTTGGTCAAGTCTTAAATATTTGAACTCCAAATTGAGGCATTGTGAACATAGCCTCACTGAGATCAGCACCAGAGAAAGAAATGCAAATAAACACACTCAATATCATTCCTTTCCTGTTCTTCTTTACCTGAAGGTGTTATTGTCTTTCTTTATCAGGATCCTGCCTCTTTCCCCTGGAGAGATTGATTTCTGTTGCATCTGCCACTGTGAACCGTTTTTTTATCTTACCAAATCAGGCCTTTGCCAATCAATTTTTTTTCACACTGTGTAAACATTCATTGAGCTCTGTGTTTTTTTAAATGTCATGGCTGATCTCTCCCTATTGGCTGAAGCATGAATATTTCATCTGGCCTGACACCTGTTCGATTTTGTGTCCGCCAAAGTGAGCGAACACGCACGTTTGCCAGAGAGAAAGTAAGCAGGAGAGCGAGGGATGAAAAATTAAGCATCCATACGTTCTAAATGATTCATATCCAATCTCGAGCACTGCACAACAAAAGGCAATGTGTTTTGTACAGATAGGAACAGATTTGAACAGCTGCATGGGACATTTGTCACCAAAGAAAGATTGAGGAGGAACCACCATCTGATGGGTCTTTGTCTTTTCACTCCAACAGAAAATATGATCAAGTACACAGGCAGTCCAGACAGCCTGCGTTCCCGCACACCAATGATCACACCTGACCTGGAGAGTGGCGTCAAGGTGTGGCATCTGGTGAAGAACCATGAGCATGGAGACCAGAAAGAGGGAGACCGTGGCAGCAAGATGGTCTCAGAGATCTACTTGACTAGACTGTTGGCCACCAAGGTAAATTCTGCCGCTCTGTTTAATATTCCAGACATTAGACATGCCATAACGTATTGAACGGCCCCAAAAAGGGTTGAATTTGTCAACAGAGCTAATCCTATCTGAAACATGCAAAGCTTCTAGAATGAGATCAAATGGCAAGATTGTGGAGTGATTGTCGCAAGAGGCCACAGTGTCAGATGGTTCATGTTTATGCTGTTTGCTCCAAACTGCTGTTTTTTCCATTAGTTTCACGCTGACTGACTTGACGTCACACTATCAGCAGAGCTGGTAAACAGGCATTTGTTTTGGTTTGAATACAGACCCCTCACCTACAAAAAGCATAGTGCTTCAAGGATATCAAAAAGCTGAAATGGAAGGTTTTGTTTGATTTTACTGGCATCACTTTTAATATAGCTCATTGTTTAAGTTTTTCTTCGGCATTCAAGTCATCCTGTACTGTAAACCTCAAAACATAGCAGTTTATTGATGACAGTTGTGCTACGACTGGACAATCCACAAAGGGAAGTTTAACCGCACAGTTGTGATTTAGTTTAGTTAAACTAGAATGTGAATGTTTTCTTAAAGGCTGGGAAACTGAAGTATTGACACAGATAGCTGCTTATTTGCAGAACTGCATGTGTCTGTGATTCTGACCATCAAGAAACATTCCTGATGTATCCAAGCAGGAGTGACACAAGACTTTTTTTGAACACACATGTACAAATGCCCCAGTGATTACCCTACTTCGCTTGCAGACTGTGTGTCATATTTTTAGATGGATTATTCCTGTGAAATAACCAGTTTATCGCAGACACCATCTCTCTTGGTGAAAAATGATTGGTGTGACAGCACAGTAATTGACTGTTTGGCTTTCACCCTGCAATAAATACCAGTGATCTGCCTGGGGTGCTGACGCTTTCCGCATTCGGTCCATCAGTGTCTCTGAGGATGGGTGAGCTTTACCTTTTTCCATCTCCCTCCATTATGCCAGGCTTTATTTAATATTTCTTCCTCTACCGTTCTGTCTTCTGCACTTTTTCCTCCTATTTCTGTTTGCAATTACACAAATGTTCTTTCCTCACCTGTCCGGAACAAGATCACTTGAAGTTTAATGCTTCTCCGACTGCCTGCCTGTGTCTGATAGCATGCTTTTAAGTGCGCTATAATGACCAGGTACATTTCAAACGGCTGCAAATAGCCACTTTGGTTTCTGGGCGACTAATGATGATGTCAGTCGTCACACAGGATGACACCTGTCAGAACCCTCGCAGCCATCCCTGTTGCCAGCCCCCTGCAGCTGTCGCTGCGTTGATACAGGGCGCGAGTGAGAAATATGTATTTTCATCTTCATAGGGAAAAGATAAGCTGTCAGGGATCTGGGACACAGTAGAATTATTGTCGTGATTGTCAGCTAACGGGATTTTTTTCTTCTTCCCCGTCGACTCTTGCCGTCTGCTCAAACGGAAATAGGATTTTGTGTGCTGTGCCTTGTGCACACCTCATCCGGATGCGAAGCCGGTGCTGGCTGCGAGATACGGACGGCTCTTTTTGATACTTTTCTCTCTCTCTCTCTCTCTCTCTCTCTTCCGTGCATCCTATCAGTTCTTTCATTACAAGTGGATTAGATTCTGTCGTCTTCTCTCCTTCTTAGACTCGCCGCCATTAAATCAAATTAGGGTCAATGGTGCGGGGTGGACGTTAATCCATCCGCACAAAGCAGCTTAGTCAGAATCGCTTCCGTTACGTGATATTAAAGGTGAACTTCAAAGTAACACTTTCACTATCAAAGAGCTTGATTCGGGAACGCTGGTTTCGTTGGTGGGATTACTGACAGGTGGCCCACAAATACTCATAAACAGATACCTGTTGTGAGGAACACAGAAGCTCATGTCATTGCTAAATATCAGGTCCATACAGGGCCTTCATATATGGCCTACCTCTGCAATGCTAATATGTTTGTCCTTTTAAAGTGTCTCTATTATGGAGTATTGAAAAGGAGCTTTCATGAAGTAACACCCTACAAAGTTTTTCATCTGAAAGTGCACTGTGTATGAAGTTATTGTCTCTCAAAAGAAAGAGTAGACTCTGAATCATTGAAACAAGTTGTTTTTCCATGTTCCATGTCAAAATGAAACATTAGCATATCACCTGTCCACTTGTTGGTCTTAAAATGCAAATTCATTCGTTGCCACTTGGTGCCATTTTTGGAAACACTGCACAAACACTGCTTTAAATGAAATCAACCAATCATGGTGGGATCTGGAAAAATTTGTAATTAAACAAATTGTTTTGAATAAGTAGGTTGATGATAAATGAATATTGTAAGAAAATGACATTGTTTTTTGACCTTGTAAGCAAAATATGATCCTTTTATAACACATAATAGGGGCACTTTAAATAATGCATAAGACAGAGGTAATGGGATGGCACAGATGAAAGTTAACCCTGTTCTCCATTTCTTTGTGGTTCCTCAGGGCACTCTTCAGAAGTTTGTGGATGATCTGTTTGAGACCATCTTCAGCACAGCACACAGAGGAAGTGCCCTTCCTCTCGCTATCAAGTACATGTTTGACTTCCTGGATGAGCAGGCCGACAAGCACAACATTCACGACCCGCACGTCAGACACACATGGAAGAGCAACTGGTAAGAGGCCTCACGTGTTCATATTATATCATTTTAATTTTATATATATATATATATATATATATATATATATATATATATATATATATATATATATATATATATATATATATATATATAGCCCATAATATAATACAACAACCTAAATTGAAACGAAACTGAAAACTATTGTAAAAGACCTATAAAAACAGATACCTTGACACTGCCGATAATGTATCTATAACCATGGACATCACCATGGTAATGAGTATGAGAGGAATTAATAACACTCGTTTCCAAATTAATTTCACCCAACCAATTTAGAAGCATATCCCCATGGTGGAAGGGGGTTGTGGGTTAAATAAACAACTAGCGGATCGAGTGAGAAGGGAAGAGGGGGTGGAGTGGATGAGAGGGGAAAGGAAAGCTTGGCATTACATTTAATGAGTGGTAATCTATCATTAGCCTCTGCCAACGTCCCATCACGCACCACCCCAAAGGGCTATGGGGGATGAAGCGATGATATAGATGTGAGGGCACCGCAGGGGGGCGGTGGGTACAGTCCCTATTTGCTCTGTTTTATAGACCTAATTTCTCCCCGTCTCCCCCCGCAGTGTGTTCCGGGGCCATTTGAAAGCGTTAAGTGTTTTAGGAGAGCACAGAGGGTCACTCTTGCATTGCACATTAATGGAATCGTTCTCGCAAAGAGTGGAACGTTAAATAGCGATTTATCATCTCACACTCATTGCAGGGCATTACAGCCCGATGACACTGCAGCATCTGTGATATTTTTAATGCGTGTGAGAGGGTCTTCTACAGGACTAATGCACTGCTACCCAGCTTTTTGCTGACAACTAATGTCTCTCGCAGAGAATGAAATAGCTCCATTTTCAGATATTGTGCACAAAACAACAGGCTCAGCTTTATTTGTGCAGCTAGATGTTCTGCTGCCACCACACAGGCCTTTAATTGGACCAGAGCCGTGGGTGGGGCATATTTGCTGTCTGTAGAGGATTTTAACACTCTAAAGCTAAATGCTTTTGGCCATGAAAGCACAGGCATAATCACTATTTTGTTTACAGCCTGTTAATGTTTGCTCATCAATTCTGTTTAACAATTATTATTGTTCTTAATGGGGAAGTGAATTTTTTTTGTGCAGGGTGCAGTAAGGGGTTTCTCGTTTTGATTTGATTTTGCAAATGAGAGACTTCCAGACAATCCAGATGGCGACTTAAGATGTCCAAGTCTCTTCCTTATCCTCTTATTTGATTGTGTCCTACACAGACAAACACTTCTTCTATAGTAGTGGTGAGAATACAGTCTAGACTGGCCAAATCAAGTCTATAAAAATCTTTTTCATTAACCACCCATAATCGAAGACATTTTAACCTTTAAGAGCTATTTTAAAAACAGATATTTGGCCATCTGATTCACATAAAATAGGTGAATCTAGCACTAAAACATTGCATAAAGCTAATTTAAACGTCTTTTTAATTTGAAAAAGAAACCCAAAAGGATTCGTTCAAGCACAACCTAAATTATGGATTCTTCAGTTTTGTTACAAATCTCTTCTTCAGATGCATCAAAGGAAGCCTTAAGCATCAGATCTTTAACCAAAGTCAGGCAGAGATGGATTGCTGATGGACGAGGCTCTTGTGAATCATCCATCATGCCATTGTCTATCTTGTGACTGGGCGTTACAGCCTGTCAATCAAAGCAGAAGCTGTTAATGCAGAGATACAGATAATCAAAGCAGTTTGTTTGATGTGGTTAAATTAACTCGTTTTGTTGAGCTACTCAAAAATGCAGATGACCAAAATGAATGCTATTGCTTTAGTTTTGAAGAGGCGTTTACATTGACAGTGATTTGTAGCAGCAGAACAATTAGCGGTCACATTGCACTGGCTATATGCTATAAACTTGTTAGTTAGGATTTGCAAAAATATTTTTTTCCAAAATAGACTAGTTGGAGTCACATGCACCGTTGTCCAACAATGTTTTGTGGGTTATTTCATTAGAATTCCACACAATTGGGAAGATTTTCCCATGTGGATTTCATAATGAGTTTGAGTTGGTCAACAGGGCGGACCATTTCAATGTGACCGCTTTTAAATCCTGTAGGATTAGACTTGAACTTGATCAAATGCCTCACTAATCAACTTTGATGTACAAGTCATGTATAACAAGAGATACACAAGTCATTATTGTAAGCACTTTTTGGGTATTCCATAGTACATCATGACCATTACACACAAGCCTAATATTTCTACCTTTACACACAAAAAAAAAAAAACAGGCAGAAGAAGCCCAAAAGACTGACAGAAGAATGAGAGGCTTTTCCCAGAGAGGGCTGCGCTGAGCTGAGTGCTATATTTAGCTGGGATCTAGTCCATCCAGACATCATTCCCATCTCCTGATCCACTCACTCTCTCCGCTGAGAGCTTTCTAAAGTATGGCGCTTTAGACACGTCCTGCTTTTTGTTCTGTACAGAGAATATGTCTTCACAGAGGCCAGCTGTGGCAGGTTTATGAGAGTGTGTCGAGTCATTGTTAAAGCATTGATATCCTTTTGATAGAGCGCAGATAATCCCAGTTGATTCTCTCTGATTAATTTGGGAGTCATAATACATGGTTTGCGCTCTAAATCCTCTTTGGTTCAGTTATTGTTTGAATGAATTCAGAGGGCGACACAGAGGAGGCTGCTTTTGTTGACTGTTTTCTCTCTCTTTTGCTTTGATGAGAAACTCTGCGTCCATTTCACTGCAGTGTCCTTTCTTATTCCCTCATCTCCTCTCTTCAGTTTTTGTTATCTAAGACAAAACCAAAGCTGTCTTGAAAACTAATGAGAACTCTGCAGTCTCAGACACAAGCGCGCAAAGTCCCAGACCAAACAACATCTGTGACCCTCGAGACGTGTGCACACACACTCCTAGGGCCTAGGCTAAGTTGATTTCATTTTAACACAAATGGGCTGGGGTATAAAGTAGCCTTGTATACGTTTATTGTTTTGGACAGGTGCACAATTGCAGGGCAGCGCTCGGATACAAACAAACTAATATAAGATGTATTAGTAAAGCTCGCTGAGTATGGAGCAAATACTCTTGGTGCCTTTTCAGACTGAAAAAATTGCCTCTGCACATAAAATTATTTAATTTATCAATATCATTTTGCTATCTAATCAGTATATATTTAGATCATTTAAAAGCAGTCTGAGGTTTCCTAAAGCCAATGCTTCCTGTTCCAAAACTGCTTTCTTGTGCATTAAAAGAGCTTTTGAAAATAGAGTGCCATTAAAACATTCTCTGCTCTCCACAGTCTACCTCTACGGTTCTGGGTGAATGTGATCAAGAACCCACAGTTTGTGTTCGACATCCATAAGAGCAGCATCACGGACGCCTGTCTGTCTGTGGTAGCGCAAACCTTCATGGATTCCTGCTCGACGTCAGAGCACCGCCTGGGCAAAGACTCCCCCTCTAACAAGCTGCTGTATGCCAAGGACATTCCCAGCTACAAGAGCTGGGTGGAGAGGTGAGCAAGAACATTTTTATATTTACAAGTGATTGAACAGACATACCCAAAGCCTGTCAATCATGGCATCTGATGGACCACCACAGTTTGACAACACCATATCAGAAAAGTAGTCTTCCTGCTCTTTGCGTGGCTCTGAGGTCTTAGTGTGAAGCGAATGGGTGTTTTAATGTGTGTGTGTGCGTGTTTAAGGGAGAATAAGAAACTATATTTAAGCTGCACTTGCGTTTTTAATCAGAGGAGATGCAAAGATATAGTGTTTGTGTATCAGTGTGAAGAAAAACCCAGCATTTTATTATGTCCTGCAGGTAGAGTGTGTCTTTGTGTGTGTAGCTTCCAGTAATCAGACTGAAGTGTGTTGTAGAGCTCCAAGATGATGAATTGCAGCCCTATTGTAGTTCAGTAGATCTTCTGGGTCTACCCAACACTGCACCAAAGCAATTAGTCACTGTTTGGTGAGAAAGACAAACTTTTCTTCTTTTCCCACAATCCTCTGGGTCAGAACCTCTGCATTCAACAATGCCAAGAAAGGAGAAAGAACTCCATTTTCCTATATGCAATGACTCTGTGTGTGTGTGTGTGTGTGTGTGTGTGTATATATATATATATATATATATATATATATATATATACACACACAGATCAAACTCATTGCACGCAAAGACTCTCTGTTTAAAAGTATAAATAACTTGCTTTTTTTCTAATGTTGGCATTGTTTTATTTTTGTACCACAACTTTTTTCTCATTCATTATTTTTTGAAGAGACACTTCTCACGCATACTGACCCTCAGCCTCTGACTAACGTGTTTATTTGCCGTGAGGTATTAGAGGCTGGAGGAGATGGGTAGCTGGCAGACGAGTGTGATGGGGAAAATGATAAGACTGTAATCATGCTGCCAACTCACATTCACTACGAAAGAGATGAGATGGAGAGAAAACTCATTTTCATGCATTAGCTAATGTGTTACACATCTTTAAGACTGAGATCATACTAAAACGTGCCTACTGAGGTGAGAAAAGCCTGCTTTAATTATAGGTGCTGACATGTACGTGTTCAAACCAGGTAAAATACATTCTCAGAGATACATTCTTTGTTCTGAGTTGCAGCTTTCACATTGGTCCTTAATTGGTTGTTTTTGGTAATATCCTGATAGGTGACAAATCTGTGCCAATTGAGACAATCCTTCTGTTTCCTTTTTGTCAGATGATTTGAGAGTTTAAATTAGAGATGTGCACCATGCTGAGACTCTCTCGCGTACACATTCAAGACTGCAGGGCACATGAAGAGGGCCAGGCTAAAATTACCCAGCAAAAAAGACAGCAAGAAAAGCGAGGGTGTCAAGGACAGGTGCTGAAGTGCTGCCTTTGATCCTTTCATGTCTTCATAAATGCAGGGGTTGATCTATTTTAGGGAAAAGAGGAAGCATTTGGTCAGGGTATGTTTGGGAAAAGCTAAATCATCCAAAATATATGTATATGTGCATGTATGTGTGTGTGTGATGTATGTATATGTGTGTGTGATGTGTGATATATGTGTGTGCTATGTATATTATGTCTGTATGTAAATGTGTGCATGTCAATACGTATGTGTGTGATATGTGTATGTATGTGATGTTTGCATGTGTATGATGTATGTGTGTGTGTGTGTGTGTGTGTGTGTGTGTGTATGTGTTTGGGTTGTGTGTGTGTGATGTATGTGTGTGTGCTATGTATATTATGTCTGTATGTAAATGTGTGCATGTGTGTGATGTGTGTATGTGTGTGATGTATGTATGTGATGTGTTTGCGTGTGTATGATGTATGTATGTGGTGTGATGTATGTGTGTGATGTGTGATATATACACGTGTGTGCTATGTATATTATGTCTGTATATAAATGTATGCATGTCAATACGTATGTGTGTGGTATGTGATGTGTGTTGTATGTGTTTGGGTTGTGTGTGTGTGTGTGATGTATGTGTGTGATGTGTGATATAGACGTGTGTGCTATGTATATCTGTATATAAATGTGTGTGATGTGTGTATGTATATGTTTGTGATGTGTGCGTGAGTGGTGTGTGTGTGATGTGTGTGTGCTATGTATATTTATTATGTCTGTATATAAATGTATGCATGTCAATACGTATGTGTGTATTATATTATGCATTTATATATATATATATATATATATATATATATATATATATATATATATATATATATACAAAATACATCTTAGTCTTTATATACATATGAAGAGTTCAGATACAAAAGCCTCTAATTATGTTTGACATTTCAATGGCTTGAGGCTGGCATTTAGCGCATTTTAAGGGAAAGTACTTGGTAAACGTATACTATGTGTGGAGAGCATTCATTCGGTATTATCTCATTTTTGACCAAGAGGCTTTTGCATCTGAACTCTTCATATATTTAATACTTTATTATTATTTAACATCACTATTATAATTCTAATCTCTATACATTTTGTTCATTATTATTTCTGTAAAAGTCATGGTCATTCATTGGTCAGAAAGTGTAGCAACTAGTGTTAGCCATTTGCAGTACATGCACGATACGAGGAAAAAAAACAGCACAGACTTGTTCTGGTTGACGAACAGCTGACATTTAAACATGGTATTAATTAGTGCCAGACGAGCTGCCAGTCATTAGCCTTGGGAAGCAGAGGACACTGAAAGAGGAGCTAAACTCTTCTAGGGAGTGTATCTGTCACTGGAGAATAGATTCCTTTGGGAAGGCCATACCTGGAGATGACAAATCCTGATGACAAATCTCTCTCATTCAACACCATGCCATTCTCCCCAACTGATGCCCCATGGTGCATTGCAGCACGTACTTGCCACTCAAGGTGCTCACGGGAGCCTGAGACAGACACGCATGCCACCGGTTAGTCAGTCGATGTGTTGAGTCCAGGAGTTGGCATGGTGCAGGAATTAAAAATGTAAATGACCTGCCTTAATTAAAGAGTCGACAGAGCTTCTGCAGCTGCAGGTGACAGTGACTGATTGCTTTTCCTCCACCACCACTTTCACTCGCTCACATGCACCAGCCACCCAAAGACAACAGATAGTGTTGCTCTGTTCCAAAACCTAGTGAGCTGCCTACAGAGACAGCATTTTAAGGCATCGTGGGCGCTCACCAGGCAAGAAGGCTGTTCCAAAAGATAGGCATGTTAATTATACTGCCTCATAAGATACCCCGTAGCGTCACATGTATCCTCCATGAAAAGGCAATCCCAGAATGCAGTGACAAGTTGAGTGGAAAAATCCAAGGTGGTGAATGAAGCAAGAGAAATATGTATCGCAATAACCATGTGTCATTTGAAATTAAAATTATGGATAAAATGGTTGTGTGCACTGTGATTTTAAGCTTATTAGTGTATCTCAGCATTAGCTTATCAACATAACATCAAGCACAATTGAAGTTTCTGCCCAAGAGTGTTCCAAATCACATAAAGTATGACTGTGGCAACGCTGTCTACCTAGGCAGTGGTTTCGGAAGAGTACTTGTATCTGTGTGTGCTTTTATGTGCACCTTTTGTTTTGGATGTGCTAAAGTGTGTTTAGTGTCAGCATATGCATTGGACTTGTTTATTGAATATTTCCCAGCATCCTATAGATTCTGCTGATCTCTGGAAAACTTTCAAGGACAGCAGCTCATTAAGACTCGCAGTCACTCGCTGATGTAAGCCGCAGCTGTACTGCCACAGAAAGTAAATGGCGAACTGATTGGAAGGGGCGTGACAGCTCTCACTCAGTTCCAGAAATGACCCTGAAACATGCTATTCTTATTCTACTTGAATTATAAAAAGACTTTAGAAACAAGCCCTGTCACCTGTCCAAGTTTTAAACGTTCTTAAATAACCTGTGCTATTTCTGTGTCTCTGTGTTTCTCTGCAGATATTACTCCGACATTAGTAAGATGCCTGCGATCAGTGATCAGGATATGAACGCATATCTGGCAGAACAGTCCCGTATGCACATAAACGAGTTCAACACCATGAGCTCCCTCAGCGAGATCTACTCTTACGTGGGCAAATATACAGAAGAGGTATGGACCTATAAGGAACATGTATAAATATTATTCTACCCAAAATAAGAACAAATAAAAGTGAGAAGTGCAGGTGAAGGTAATATATAGTTATCTGGAGGCATGTGTAACTGATGTGTCATCTACCTCTTGACAGATTGTGTCTGCGCTGGAGCAGGATGATGGTGCCAGGAAACAGAGACTGGCCTATAAGCTGGAGCAGGTGGTCGCCTTCATGAGCCTGGAGAGCTGAGGACCGCATTTCCCAGAGTGCACTGGGAGATCCATCAGAAACCGAGCCGTGCCTGAGTGAAGACCTGTCCATCTATCTCATCTCTTCTGTTTGCAATCTTCCCACAAAAACAAGCGTTTGCATCATATTAGCTCTGCTTCCTAGAAGAGTAGAGATGGGAACTGGAGGGTGGGCGGAGGAGCCAAGGACTTCATTACCCATGATGCAGTAGAGTGGGTGGCCATCCGGCTCTGCTGTGTAGAGGAGGGGTGGCTGCCTACGAGTTCCACGTCACTGCATCCTCCATCCTCCCTGACTGGAAAAGAAAAAAAAAAGACATTTCTGTTGCCTTCAAAGTTTAGCTGATAAGCAGAAACCACAATGTTTGGTGTCAATTTGTTCTGACTTTTATGACTAGGGTAGTGTACGACACTAATATAGAGTCGAGTTCATTGTAGTACCTTTATTAAACACTGAAACACGAGAAAAAGATGGTACTGCATGCATCGGAAGAATGCAGTCCATTCGGTCCATTTCAAAAGACACAAAACACCTCGAGGACACTGGATTGACGGGATGTGCAAGATCATTTATACGCTTTGATATGAGAACAATCAAGCCTTGAGAATCCCGACTGCTTATTCTCACTTTGAAGACAGTGAGGTTTCTTTAAAACCCTCAGCATTTAGAAGGGCGCAGCAAGTTAGTGCTTCAATTCTTTTGTCTCTTCCGGGACCTTATTTGACAGTGAAACTGAAAGACGAGACCTGTCGTCTTGTGGGATACCCACATCTTCACCACTTCACCCCCAGCCTTCATTTCGGCATTTATCCGGCTTGTGCACATCTGAATTTATCCTCTCTTATCTAGATGAGTGGAGGACAAGCCAAGGTTCGACTCCCTTAGAAGCAAGCACACAATTAAACCTCTTCCAGAGAGCGACGCCTTCTCTCTTTACTCCAGCGAGGTTGCCAGGACCTACGCTGTGCTGCAAGAGGACGAAGTAATCTTAACAACAACAAAAAAAAAGCACATTCAAAAGGTGTCTCAGTTCACACATCCAGTAGGGGACTTTAATTACAAAATATCCTACTCAGAATTAGCCGTTAAAGGGGGGGGGGTGGCGCGTTGTTGAAACTGCCACAGGGTCCCACCCAAAATGAACACTCTGGAAGCCTCTAGAAAAACCCACACGTGGACAAAGTTGGTCAGCAGAAAACCAAAGGAGCCCAATTTAAAAAAGAGCAAAGCGAATAAATTACCCCTGAGAAAGCGAACACAAGGCATTGTTTGTTTTATGACCTGCAGAACGAAGCTATCGCTCTGTCTGCAGCCTCATATTTGTTTCTGTCCATTATTCTGTGCACAGCACAGAGGCCGTACTTACCCTTGCGTGTCCATGTTCGGTTATTGCACAACTGGGAAGACGGAAAGAAATCCCGATCTGAAGTTTAAGGGCTTGCTGTAGTTTAAGTGTTGCTGGCAGCCTTGAGAGAAGAATCTTACCTGGGCTTAACGACTCCAAAAGCAAACGGATGGCGTGACGAGGACGTGACTAGTATTGGATGTAACTTTGACAAAGGGAAAGAGACAATTTAGCTGCCCACCTTTCCTCTGTCCTCTGAACCCCTCTTTCCCCTTGACAGCGTACCCTATGTGGTGATGTGAATGTGTGGAGAATCTGCCCAGGTCCACCTTGGGTGCTTTATTGGCTTTTTCAGCGCATGTATTTCAATTTAAACTTCAAAAAAAAGAAAAAAGGAAAACAGAAAAAAATAAGCCTTGCAATTGATGATGTGGATGTGTTCTTTTCTTTCTTTTGCTTGGAAGAACGAGATGGAAAAAAAGTGGCTGTCATCTTCAAAATTGCAACCTCTGTTAAGGTGGAACCTTTATCCTGCCCTTCCATTACTGCCATGACCATGTTTTGTGAATGTGTTAGATGCTAATAAGACTAAGGTGAAACCTTAAGCAGATATAGTATATACCCTTGCATGCTGACCTATTTGGATGATATGAAATGAACTGCCTTGCTATCAATTTATCTAATACTACTAGAGATTTCTAAACCAACCAAACTCTTGTTAGACTTTCATCAGGCTCCTGTCAGGTGGATCGCCTTTCTCGAAGGCCGTCTATCTGAGAGTTCTCATTCACGCTGAGCAAATGTGAACACAACATCACATGCCAGTCCAGTCACACCTAACATACCATCACAACACATTACATTTGTCTTTTTTTACTGTACGTCTTTAATGTGCAGCTCTAAAGAGTTGACTCCCTGAATGTGTTCAGTTGTTCTCCATATCTGTCCTTATATTAAATTGCTGCGCTTTTTCTGTACATTTAAATCATTTTGATACAACCTAATGTTTTCAGGATTCCATTAGCGTTACACCAAATAATTTTTTAATGTTGTTTTGGATATTGTCTCTGTATGTGTGATTGCTTTGTTATTTTTCGGTGTAGCTTAGTAACAGAGGATTGTTTTGAGGTATTTCAGGATTTCAGGTACACTGCTGCCCCGACTAATGATTCTAATGAGATAAACCAATAAAATACCACTGTCACCACATTAGGTATTTTCATTATTATTATTGTTTTAGTAAATCTTTCAGCACTGATATGTGGTAATGAATAACAAATCTTGCAAATGAGTTCACAATTGTCAGTGGAAAGCGTTTCATTATTTCTTCTGGGAACTCATTTAGAAAGTCCACAGAGGTTTTAAATGAGCAGTTGATGATTTGATTGGAAAACCGATATGCTCCTGAATTCCCTCATGACTCTGATCCTGTGTTTCACGTTTCATCTCTCATGTACGTTTAACAGGACGACCCCCCTCCCGTTACGCCCCAAATGACCTGATAAAGTTTCCACCTTAAACATTTTGTAAGAACTAAAAAGTCCTTTTAGCTCAGTGTTACAACAGGCATTACAGAGACCTGTTCGAAAAGACTTTTTAATATTTCCAGATTTGATGCAAGATAAGAGTTATCCTGATGGGAGGAGAGAAAGAGAGAGACCAGCGGAAAGGCAAGCTTCTCTAACTTTGTTATAATTAATTGTATACCTGTGTATGTAAATATAATGCATTCCTATTTTGCAGTCGAGAACAAAATACTATTTGTAATATAGAATAAACTTTATTATGAAAAAGGAGTTTTCTGTCTTTCATTTTTGTGTTTCTACCTTGCTTTGAATTAACCTAATGGGGAAGTCAGAGAAGTTGCGGTTTCCATAGAAACAGAAATTGCAGCATTGCTCCCACAAAGCCCATTCGCACAACTTTCAAAACTATTCCAAATAAATTTAACACAGCTGTCTTTGAAAAGAAAATAATCTCACTTATTTATGTGCACCAACCTCTAATCTGATTGGATACGGCCTCAACCTTCACGTCCACCTCTCTAAACCAGACCTTTGCTATTTCTTTTCCTGCTTCAATAACACTAGAGCATTTTTTACAACCGTCATCTCGCAGAAAAAACAAAGACTCAGGCTTTAACCTCCTCCTGTCTCACGGTGCCGGAGGGCTCAATTGCCACCTTTATTGCATTTCATCTCATTGCACCGTATCGCTTCCCTCAGTTAACGAGAAAGCGTTCCCCTCCACAACTCTAGTGCGTTCCCTTTGACCTTTCAGCGTTTGTCTCTGGGCTCTCTTGGAGGAAGGTTAGAGCGAGATGGCGATTTTAAAAACCTCTTCACAAAAATGCCACCTCCCAACAGGTGCTAAAAGCGTCTGGCCCTTTTGACTGATTTCTTGGCTTTTAGCCTTAAGAGCAAGGTCATTGTAAAAGCAAGTATTTACCGCGTAGTTGTCTGACAGGGTCTTTTCACGTGTTTAACCCAGTTTTAAAAATCTCCTTTTCTTAGATCTGTTCATTCCGGAACATTTCGACCGAATTCTCTCCAGCTGCAGACGCAGTGCGGGCCGGCTAATAAGAATGCAGGGTGAACGATGGTGGACTAATTCCTGGGATTGACTAAAATGGCTATTGACAGCTGCGGGGGAGCAGATGGAAGCAATTAGCATTATTAGTTGGTTGTGCTTTGTCCTATCTGTCTAAGTAAACATCTGTGAAAAGACAACAGATCCGGCAAAGGCTCCCGTCGAGTAAACAGAAAAACCAAACAGCTCAACTGAGCAGAGACGCTGCAGACAGCAATGAGATCTGCCATGCACGGCCCACACACAGAAAACTGAACGGCTTAGAAATAAATATGATAAAAATATCAACATGCTGTCTGCGCCCATCTGGAGGAACAGAGACGCGATCATTATCAAATTCACCAGAACTGGCCCAAAAGGTAGAGCTCAAAAACAGACAGCTGAATAAGAACACACTTCTGAGAGTGTCTAAAGTCACGCTGAATCCCTTGTGGTGCTGCTCATTTTCCAAAAGTACCATTTCACCAGGCGCAGATGAAAAATGGAAAATCACACGGCTTTTATACATCCACCGTAAGTTTCTGTATCGGTGATAGCGCAGCACTGCCCTCCACTGCTTCTGTCTCCACCAAACACAGCCCCTCAAACTATTGATCCTTTTCAGTATCAAAACATGGCTTTGACTTACAAATAGTGTCTGCTCTGGAATCAGTCGCCAGCCCAGGTTGTTTTTCAAAATGGATTTCAGCGTGTGTGCAGTGATGCTTAATTTCCTAATAAATGTGTGACGCTCTGGCAAATGCATGTTTCATATGAGAAAAAATTGATTGTAGTGCAGATCATATTAGGTTTCTGATTGCATTATTATGTTTGCATGTCTCCGACAGAATTGGCTGTTTAATAATCTAATTATCGTTTTCTTGTGCGGTGAGATGAATGAGTGAATCTATGGAACTATTGGATTCAATAGTTGAGTATGATGTGTCGTAAAACAGCATACAAAGAAGAACGCTTCTTGTTCAAAACTGGTTTTTAACTGGTGGTTTGCAACTTTATAAATGGGTCAAGTCACCTTTATTTATACAGTATTATATAGTCATGCATAGTGATGACTAATAATAGTTTGAGCATTTGAATGTTTTACTGTAAAGGATTCATTTGTTTCTATTTTGTTTGTTTGTGCTTTTGACCTTGTTATGTTTAATCGTGAGCTTACAATGTAAATGACAAACGTCTCCCTGGTAAAGTATGTCAGGAATCTCCAATTATTAGTATGCCAATTTCATAAAACTGACTTTTCGAATGCAATGACCACATCTCAAAACCAACAACTAGTAGATACTTTACTTTGTGCAACAATCATTTCTGGAAATCATTTCTGTTGGTTTGACTCATTATGCAGCTCTTAGGATATTGTGCCCAAGACCTGTAAAACAACCCTAAACGCTGTAGAGACCGACTGATGTTGGTTTAAATTGAAAATGTCCTTCAGACACTTATACTGCCTGGCAACAAACATTCCATAACATATGAGCCTGTTTGTCAAGCTTAAAGCCTGTATGCCACACATTAATATGACTTCTGCATTTTCTTTTTATGCAAACGGCTTCAACAATCAGCAGTGTAGAACTAGCGTTTCTTTACATGAAAGCACAACGCCACTTGATTGCGACTGGCTACCTGTATTTTTCTGTCAAACATATGCACTCAATTCCTTTGAATCTGTCTCTCTTGTCACTTTTCCAAAGCCGGTGACTCTTTTCTCCAATATGAACACTGCTGTAATTAAATTCCTTCCCCATCGCTTCAGTCAAACAGTGGAAAGATGCCCATCACCTGTGTCTGGCCCCCCTCTCCCGGCACTGCCTGAATAAACCCATCTCAAACATCAACGACTGACTGTGCATTAATTTTCATGCTATTGATTAATATCAGAAAAGCCGACAGACATGATCGCCACGTCTTTGTTGCAGTCCTTTGGGAAAATTACCAGTGCGGGGGAAGAACAAGCAATATGTTCTAATGAAAAGCAACAATAATGACAATTTGAATATCAATGTAGACATGTTTCAGGTGGTTACAAAAGTTCACGGCCAACAGAAAGTTAGCATGCTGCTACTTCAGCCATAGCTGAGAGATACAGAACACCGTGTACGATTTCTGCATCTACCTGTGATGAGCGTTGCGTATCTTAAAATTGTCTTCTCATCCATATTCATGTGTTTGCGATGCACACATGTGGGCAGTGGTGGTGAGGTGAGTCTCATTTGCATGTAAAGTGCTTTGGGTATCTACAAAAGCTCCGTACAGATGCTATGACTCATTTATTCAAATTTCATGTGTTTAATCAATACATCGCCAATGAGTCTCGCAGATAGTGTGGGACGGCTTTGAGAGGACGCGTATAGAGGTGAGTATGCGCCTGATGAATTGTGACCCGTGATCCAGCAAATAAACGTCTATGGACGAGGATTCAATTGCCCGTATGTCACAGCAATCCAGCTAGAAGTGCACGGGGGTTGTCGCGTCTCCGCTAACTAAAATAAAATATGCTACCATCTTCATACCCCCCGCAACCCTGCACACGCTGCAACTGTTCATATTTCATCTGCACTGTAAAGTTTCCTTCCACCCACTGGGTATGAGATTAAAATGCAGAGATGGTCGGCACACGGCCGCTGTGAAACAGATAGGTGCATCCAAGAAAGTTTGCAACACCATATTTTGTCGGAGCTTATTTCAATTTATCCACCCATATGGAGAAGTCATCGTTCACACAGACTCTGTGGCGAAGGCTGGCATGAAAACGAATCAACAGCAGTGCCCTTCATGCAAAGTGCACTTTCTTCACATCCCTCTGTGTTAAAAGTACATCATTGTGGCAAGGTGTCACGTTATTCGTTCTGCTGATGGTACCGTCACACCGTGATGGGTGAGAGGTCAAGAAGTCGATGAGAAACTGTTCTATTACAGCTATTATAGTATAGTACAGTACATACATTTTTTTCCTCTTTAAAGCCTTGCTTTTAGTCAAGGGTAAAATATTCAGCTTATTGTTGAGGCCAACAGCCTTGTGGGTATTGTTCAAATCTTTGCTTTCTATCTAAATAAAGGACAAAATCGAGATGAACTCAATGGTTTCTCTTTTTCATCAAATGTAAAATGTTCAATGATCAATTAAAATGATTAGAATACTTGAGTCTGATTGGTTTACACTATTGGAGTTTATTATCTGCCATAATAGCTGACTACCTTTTAAGACAATGAATTCTTCTTATTATTTGTATTTTTTTGCAAATGAACAATTGTCATATAAATACTACACCACGAAGAAATATTATGAGTAGGTCTGCTATGAAAGAATGCTGAACATGTCTAAACACTACCATAAAAACTATAAAGACAGGCAGAATGCGATGATGTTAGCTGGCTGATAACCCTCTGGAAATCTCATTAGAACTAAGCAGCAAAAACAGAAACCCTTTTTCACAACTAGACATTACAATTCATGAGAGCAATTTGCTCATAATGTTTGTCCATTGATATAATGAGTTTTATAACTTAAACGCCTGCTAAGATAAAAATTTCCATTTATCTTCATGAGAGGATGAATGTCACAATAAAAATCCGTGTCTCTGACTATTAGCTTTCCGTGAGGCTAATGTTTGATCTGACATTTACTATCAAGTTAAAAGTTTGACATTGTACCTCCTATTGGCTTCAAAACACATCAATCAATCCTGTCAGGGGAGGCAAGGACCTTCCAGTTGTCATTGAGTGATACTTTAAATGATTAATAGCCAGACAAAAATCAATCGATTTTCGTGGGAAAATAAGGGGTGATGCTGAGGAAAAATGGTTGGCTTTCTTTCTTGGTCATTTAGATGGATAGAGATACAAAAAGGGAAACAAAAAAGCACAACTATTAACTTCAGCAAGGCCTGAAGACAAACCAGTCATTCAACTAGATGGGTAAAGTTTGTCAAGGCAAACTTTGAAAATAATTTGACAATGCCTTGTCTGAAAGTTTAAAATTGCCTGAAGAGCCAAAAATCAAAAAGAATACGTTTGAAGGTGTAACACGCCATACTGTCATACAGTCATAGCCTGGAAATGATGCTTTTACTCACGCCGTAGGACTAAAGAATCTTAGGAGCTAGCTGATCAGTACTGAGCACTAATAAATGGGCTTTGAGTCCTAATTATGAGATTGGAATGGCTGGCTCAAGACCAAAGGAAAAAGTGATTCACTTGACACTGAATCAAGGTTTGGGAGAAGAACGTTCTTGCAAGGGGTTAAAATTAAGTCGTTTGTTAGAGTGTTTTTAAAACATTAACTGATCTCACCTCCTCCCCTAGTGGGCAATGCATCGGTCAGACACATGATGGGGCTGCTTTTGGTTGCGCCAAAAATGCAGTGTTTCCCAGAATGCACTGCATGAATGAATCATGTAAATGACTGCCTCATTGTTCAATGTTTTTATTTTTTTACATCATTTTCTCTGAAGTTGTCACCTTTGTGTAATGTCACAAGATTAATCATAAACCATTAATCAGTGTGTTATGGTGTCACCATCTTTGTGTGTGTATCTAAAAAATAAAGTGTCTAAATGCTGAATTCTAACAGACTGATTTTTTTTACATTACATCCTCAAAGTGGCATTCTTAAAAGTTTAATTCAATCTTTAAAATGCAAATTACGTTGTTGAAATGAGCAGTGAGAAGATCCTTGTTGAACCAGGTGTCAACAACTACACTAATGCTGAAACACACTGAAACCTCCCTAACTTTTTAAGAGAGACCAGTTGGTGTGTCTTTGTGAAATAAAACAACATAGATTCAAAACAAACATATTCATTTTAGTGGTGTTTTTTTTACATATATACAGATACTATTTCCTGTTAAACATTTCACTGACACAATGGGTAATTGTTTACCTTCAAATTTTTAAAGCTTCATTCAAATGATGTAACTTTACATTAAAGTTTTATGTAAAACAGTCATATAAGCGTTTTTTTTATCCTACAAATGCTGGCTTTTTGTCTCAGACCGGCTGGTTGGTGTGGTGGTTAACAACCAGGTTTGACTAATAAAACCACAACACAAATGTGGGTTCAAATCACGCAAATGTTAGTATTTCACTTTAACCTAACCCACGTTTATATACTAATATTTGCAACAGGATAATTGTTTCCTTCCTATTCTGGATGTTTTGGTTAAGATCTAATCCTGTTTAAAGGTTTCATTATATAAAAGCAGACTGTTGACCAGTTGGTACTTCATAAAATGTCTTTGCCACATATATATATATATATATATATATATATATATATATATATATATATATCGTTATATCTATATCTCTATATCTCTACCTACATATCTATATCTACATCTACATCTATATCTCTACATCTACATATCTATGTCTACATCTATATCTCTATATCTACATATATATCTCTATATCTACATATCTATGTCTACATCTATATCTCTACATCTACATCTATATCTCTACATCTACATCTCTATGGCTACATCTACATCTCTATATCTACATATCTATGCCTACATCTATATCTCTACATCTACATCTATATCTCTACATCTACATATCTATGTCTAAATCTATATCTCTACATCTACATATCTATGGCTACATCTATATCTCTACATCTACATCTATATCTCTACATCTACATCTATATCTCTACATCTACATCTCTACGTCTACATCTATATCTCTACATCTACATCTATATCTCTACATCTACATATATATCTCTACATCTACATCTCTATGCCTACATCTATATCTCTACATCTACATATATATCTCTACATCTACATCTCTATGTCTACATCTATATCTCTACATCTACATCTGTATCTCTACATCTACATCTATATCTCTACATCTACATATATATCTCTACATCTACATCTCTATGTCTACATCTATATCTCTACATCTACATATATATCTCTACATCTACATCTCTATGTCTACATCTATATCTCTACATCTACATCTATATCTCTACATCTACATATCTATGTCTACATCTATATCTCTACATCTACATCTCTATATCTACATCTATATCTCTACATCTACATCTATATCTCTATATCAATATATCTATATATACATATCTACATCTATATCTCTATGTCTACAATGGCACAAAGGGTAATCTTTTTCCTTCCAACATTAAAGGCTTGGGTCAAAGTTTCTTTTATATAAAACAAAACAGGATTGTGTCTTCACCCTCCAAAAACATTTGCCATTTGGTGTGGTGGTTAACAGCATGTCTTTGAAAAACAAAACCACAAAGCAAGCTTTGGTTCAAATTACACAATTTTTTTTTTTTTTTTATTATCCAGCTTAAATTAATGCACTATTTTCTTCTACGACTAGAGTGGCACAAAAGATAATTGTATGACTTCCAACACAAATATCTTGTTTGAAATCAAATAAATCAAATAAAAAGTTTTTTTTATATAAGGTAAAGGCCTCTATGGCTTACATTTTCTTTACAAAATTATCAAGAAACCTAGCAAAAGACCTGTTGGTCTGGTGGTTATCAGCAGGTCCTTGGTATAGCTGATTCCCAACACATCTGTGGTTCAAATCCCAGAAACAAAGCTCCTTTTCTGTTTTACTTTACATCATATCATACACTTACACTTCTACAAGCAAGTGCGGCTGCTCAGCAATTCAGTGGCGCAAAAGGTAATCAATTAGTCCTCCGATACCAATGTCTATGTTCAAATCCCACAGAAGATGACTTTCCTTTATACAAAAAAGCCACAGGGTGAAAGCCCCCTCCCAAAAATGTCAGAGCCTCTGTAAAACCCCGGTTGGAGTGGTGGTTAACAGCAGGTCTTAACACACCAAACTTTGCCCTCCGAGTGTGGGTTCAAATCCCCAGGTAACAAGCTTCCCTTTTTAATCTGAAGTATTCATACACATAGAGTACAACTACAAGTATCAGCAATTAAGTGGGACAAAGGTTAATTGTTTGCCAACACGAAAGAACTGGCTCAAATCCAACACCTTTTAAATTCATAATAAACATAATATCCAACAAAGCTGCCAAAAACACAGTGTTTAATGTTCCATGGTGGCGCTAATGGCTAAACGTATTAACTGAGGACAAGGCTGGAACGGAGGAGAGGTTTTAAATATCCCAACTTGGTGAGGTGTTAACTCAGTTGATGCCTGAAAGGAACAGAGAAAATGAACAGGCCAAATTAAATAAAATACCAAAAATATAAATAAGGTATAATGTTTGTAAAGGTTTAGAATGGATAGCTAAAATATCCCAGATATTGCTTAAACATAAGCATTAGCATATTTGAACATGGCTTAATCCTAGTTAGTCAAGTCAAGTGGCTTTTTATTGTCATTTCAACTACATATAGACAATAGTGTCTTAGCCACATACAGTGCAAAGTGTGCAGACTAGCGCAAAACAGTGCAAAGACAAAAACAGTGCGAAAGAACACAAAACACAAGACAACAATAAATAATAAATACGAAGTGCCATATGAAGCACAAATTGAATCGTAATGTTTGTATATGGCTCCTACTGGCATAACAGTCTCTAAAAAAAAGTGCAAACACATATACATCAACAAAAATACGTGTTTTCTTGTCATATACAACTATATTTTAATTTCATAGCATTTAGTTCGAATTGCAAAGTTGTTGTTCCGCGCGTCTGCCACAAGGGTGCGCCCTCCATGACAGCAGCGTAGGAAACACCACCACAGAGCAAAAACATCGACCGTCGTATTCTGAGATAACCGCAACGATCAACGCGGAGTCGTTTTAAACACACTTTGTTGTAAACATAGACTTTTTTACCAGCCTTACTGCTTTATAACGCATGCAGTTAGGCCAGCTTCGAGCGGAAACGTACTTACAGGTGAGTCGCTTGACGCTTTTCCATTTAACCGCGGTGTATTTGACAGACTGTCATTGTTTACTTGACGACGAGCTGTCCCAGGCGTTGTTAGGGTTACCAGGCTGGTGACCGGGCGTTCCCAACGAGTTTGGTTAAAAACGACAAATGTCGCAACCATAGACTGTATAAGATGGGTTACAACCGAAAAAAAAATTCAGGGCAAAGCTACCAGAGTAACTTAGTATGGCTTACTGGCGATTCATATTAGTGAATCAAAAAATACTCGTCTGTAGTCCGGTTCCAGAACGAACGATTCAAGTGGTTATTTTTAGTGAATTATCTTAAAGAGCTTGCTAACCTTATATTGTTTAAATGAAATTAAAGATATCAATAAAGTTAGTTTAGAATTTTGGATGCAATTAATTATTGTGCATTATTTGACAGCACTAGTTTCTATTTACAGTGTGATTTTGCACTGTTATTTTTATAAATATAATATTTTTATAAATATAGTAAAGACATTCTTCTGCATTATGCTGACTCTAAATGGTAATAGAAAAGTACACATTTAGCAATTACTGTTTTAAAATGACTTAACGTTGATAAAATCCTGATTAGATTCTGCAGTGTTTATTTAGTTAGCACATTAAAAAAAAAAAAAAAACACTGCACTTAAGATTAAACTACAGCGTTGTGTTCACACGTATCAGAAAATATATGATGTTTGATGTTTTTCATGAATTTTCATGCAAATTGATCAAATCAGCAGCACATCTTTTAGGCAGCATGGCCTTCTGCCCGGACAAACCCAATTACCGACAAGTTCAAAAATGACTATACAAAGTGACCCTCGCTGGTTAGTTTTCTGTAATGTTATTCCTGGCTCGAAAACAGAGCATTGCAGCTGTTGTTGAGATGAGATCCATATGTTCTCTATTTATTAAAAACCTGAGAATTCAAATTTATCATTATAAACTGCCTTTGAGAATGTCAATACAACAACAGGTTTTTTTTAATGAATCGATTCGTTTACAAACACTGGTTCGTTCAGGAATGAAAAAACTCACTGAATCACTGGTCAAATCATTCAATGGGTTATTTTTAAGCAGTCACTTTTGTTGCTAAATAAATCAGTGTTTTTGAATAAATCGGTTGACTCAGTGATTCAATGAGTCACTTATAAAGGCATTCAGTTGTTTAATTCCTGAATGAACCAGTGTTTGTAAATTAATCTGTTCAGCAGATTCACTCATGAAGACCGATAAAGTCACTTGGTGCCACCTACTGGCGCAATACTGTGATTGTAGTAGGAGTCGCTGGGAAAAAATCATCACCACTAAATGCCCAGACAGAGATATGACATTAGTCAATCAGATTTGATAAAAAAAAAAAATTGATGTGTAATGTATAATTAAAATTATCACAAATTACATTTAGATATTAAATTAGCCTAAATTAAAACTCATCTATCATGTAAATATATTGCAGTTATTAACGATTATTAATTAAAGGTCTTTTTTATTAAATCAATAAAACAACAACATAGTAATGTTTATATTTAGGATTAATCAAACATGACAAATCTGTGACAAATCAATGACAAAATCTTTTAAAAGAAGGAGGTTATATACACTAACATTATGGGCAGCACATTTTGTATAGGCAGGAACTACTCATATTTCTTTAGAAAATGTAAATGTAAGTAGGGCTAGGGAAAAAAAATAGTATGATAAATTTGTACAGACTCTAGGCAGACCAATCAGACCCAGAACATATGTTTCATGTCTTTATATTATTGACCTTATGTAGACCCACCCCTTTTCAGCACTGTGCTTATTGTCTTTTGTAAATGTAACTAAGTAAGTCAAATCACCATCTATAATGCTTGTGCTTCTGCAAAATTAAAAAAGCTGCACACTTCTCTGACATATAGG